>NC_089793.1:4122823-4145323 GCF_040412425.1 Macrobrachium rosenbergii | reverse complement strand
GTCTTGGGTAACAAGAAAGTCTTTGACTCGGTTTGGAATTAAAAAAAAATGTTCAGTATATTTACTTTCCTGTTAATATAACTCACAAATGCGATGTTTTATATATATATATATATATATATATATATATATATATATATATATGTGTGTGTGTGTGTGTGTGTGTGTGTGTATTATATATTATATATATATAATGTTCATTTCGATATGATTAGTCCATTAGTTTTTTTATCCCAAGTCTCTCTCTCTCTCTCTCTCTCTCTCTCTCTCTCTCTCTCTCTCTCTCTCTCTCTCTCCTCTCTCTCAATCAATTTGTAGTGTTCCTATCATTTCCATTATCCTATTTAGAATAAAACTGGTCTTCTTGTTTACTCGCAATCAATCGAAGTCACTTGCTATGAAATAACTTTCCAGAAATACTTTGTAAAAGTAGGCTAAGATAAACTTTACCTGATGACTGTGCTAGACTTGCAATACCCATTTTCCAGAACTCCATGAAAGTTTTTGTACTCCGGATTTTTTTTTTTTTTCTTGTGTTTTCGAGTATTGACCTCCGAAAGTGATTTCAGTGATATCATTTCTGCTGGCGTTTCGATTTTGATTTTGAATCATTGTAACACTGACGTTTTTAGTCATAGTATTTTGTCTTAAATTTTTTAGGATATGCGAAATTTGCAAGTAATTACGGGTCTCGTAATGCGCTTGAGCTTCCAAGATTAGAGAAAGAAGGCTTATGGAATATCCATTTACGATTTTAAGCTAATGAAAATTCTCCTTCTCTCTCTCTCTCTCTCTCTCTCTCTCTCCTCTCTCTCTCTCTCAGAAGACCAATTTCCTTTACTGCTGGAATAAAACACTCGAAAGGGGACTGTTTTGTATCCGCCTCAGCTGCAGAATCCCAATTTGCACCGAAATGGGGTATCGCAAAATCGAGAATTTTAATTTCCAGCCTCATTTCCATCGCATGGGTCAATAAAACGTTTTCCGCCGGCAGAGGGCTCGGTCCACGAAGGGGCGTCGTCTTATTCTCGGTCCAAGACGAAAGGGCGTCTTATTCTCGGTCCACGAAGGGGAGTCGTCTTATTCTCGGTCCAAGACGAAAGGGCGTCTTGTTCTCGATCCAAGACGAAGGGGCGTAGTCTTATTCTCGGTCCAAGACGAACGGACGTCTTGTTCTCGGTCCAAGACTAAGGGGCGTCTTGTTCTCGGTCCAAGACGAAGGGGCGTCTTGTTCTCAGTCCAAGACGAAGGGGCGTCGTCTTATTCTCGGTCCAAGACGAACAGACGTCGTCTTATTCTCGGTCCAAGACGAACGGACGTCTTGTTCTCGGTCCAAGACGAAGGGGCGTCTTGTTCTCGGTCCAAGACGAAAGGGCGTCTTGTTCTCGGTCCAAGATGAAAGGGCGTCTTGTTCTCGGTCCAAGACGAAAGGGCGTCTTGTTCTCGGTCCAAGACGAAAGGGCGTCTTGTTCTCGGTCCAAGACGAAAGGGCGTCTTGTTCTCGGTCCAAGACGAAGGGGCCTCTTGTTCTCGGTCCAAGACGAAAGGGCGTCTTGTTCTCGGTCCAAGACGAAACGGCGTCTTGTTCTCGGTCCAAGATGAAGGGGCGGCTTGTTCTCGGTCCAAGACGAAGGGGCGTCGTCTTATTCTCGGTCCAAGACGAAGGGGCGTCTTGTTCTCGGTCCAAGACGAAAGGGCGTCTTGTTCTCGGTCCAAGACGGCGTCTTGTTCTCAGGTCCAAGATTTAAAGGCGGCGTCTTGTTTCTCCAGTCCAAGATTTAAAGGGCGTCTTGTTCTCGGTCCAAGACGAAAAGAATTGTCTTGTTCTCGGTCCAAGACGAAGGGGCGTCTTGTTCTCGGTCCAAGACGAAATCGCTTGTGTCTCGGTCCAAGACTTGTGGGCGCTTGTTCTCGGTCCAAGACGAAGGGCGTCTTGTTCTCGGTCCAAGACGAAAGGGCGCCTTGTTCTCGGTCCAAGACGAAGGCTTTTGTTCGGTCCAAGATTAAGGGGCTTGTTCTCGGTCCAAGACGAAAATCTTTGTTCTCGGTCCAAGACGAAGGGGCGTCTTGTTCTCGGTCCAAGATTTAAGGCGTCGTCTTATTCTTAGTCCAAGACGGCGGGCGTCTTGTTCGGTCCAAGATTTGAAGGGCGTCTTGTTCGGTCAAAACGAAGGGGCGTCTTGTTCTCCGGTCCAAGATTTAAGAGGCGTCTTTGTTCTCGATCCAAGACGAAGGGCGTCTTGTTCTGGTCAAAACGAAAGGGGGCGTCTTGTTCTCGGTCCAAGACGAAGGGCGTCTTGTTCTCGTCCAAGACCTAATGGGCGCTTGTTCTCGGTCCAAAACGAAAGGGCGTCTTTGTTCTCGGTCCAAGACGAAGAGGCCTTGTTCTGGGTCCAAGATGAAAGAAGCCGTCTTGTTCTCGGTCAAGAGCGAAAGGGCGTCTTGTTCGGTCCAAGACGAAGAAGGCGTCGGTTCTCGGTCCAAGATTTAAAGGGCGTCTTTGTTCTGGTCCAAGACGAAAGGGCGTCTTGTTCTCAGTCCAAGATTTAAAGGCGTCTTGTTCTCGGTCCAAGATTTGTAAAGGGCGTCTTGTTCTCGGCCCCGCGTCTTGTTCTCGGCCAAGACGAAAGGGCTCTTGTTCTCGGTCCAAAACGAAGGGGCATCTTGTTCGGGTCCAAGACGAAAGGCGTCTTTGTTCTCGGTCCAAGACGGAGGGTCTTGTTCTCAGTCCAAAACCGAAAGGGCGTCTTATTCGGTCCAAGACGCAGGGGCGTCTTGTTCTCAGTCGAAGACGAAAAGGCTCTTGTTCGGTCCAAGATTTAAGGGGCGTCTTGTTCTCGGTCCAAGACGAAAGGGCGTCTTGTTCTCGGTCCAAGACGAAAGGGCGTCTTGTTCTCGGTCCAAGACGAAAGGGCGTCTTGTTCTCAGTCCAAGACGAAAGGGCGTCTTGTTCTCGGTCCAAGACGAAAGTTCGTCTTGTTCTCGGTCCAAGACGAAAGTTCGTCTTGTTCTCGGTCCAAGACGAAGGTGCGTCGTCTTATTCTCGGTCCAAGACGAACGGACGCCTTGTTCTCGGGTCCAAGATTTGAAGGGGCGTCTTGTTCTCCGGTCCAAGATTTAAAGAGCGTCTTGTTCTCGTCCAAGACGAAAGGGGGCGTCTTGTTCTCGGTCCAAGATGAAGGGGCCGCCTTGTTCTCGGTCCAAGACGAAAGGGCGCCTTGCTTTCGGTCCAAGATTTAAAGGGCGTCTTGTTCTCGGTCCAAGACGAAAGGGCGTCTTGTTCTTGGTCCAAGACGAAAGGGCATCTTGTACTCGGTCCAAGATGAAGGGGCGGCTTGTTCTCGGTCCAAGACGAAGGGGCGTCGTCTTATTCTCGGTCCAAGACGAACGGACGTCGTCTTATTCTTGGTCCAAGACGAACGGACGTCTTGTTCTCGGTCCAAGACGAAGGGGCGTCTTGTTCTCGGGTCCAAGACGAAAGGGCGTCTTGTTCGGTCCAAGATGAAAGAAGCGTCTTGTTCTCGGTCCAAGACGAAAAGGGCTCTTGTTCTCGGTCCAAGATTTAAGTGGCGTCTTGTTCCTTTGTCCAAGATTTGAAGGGCGTCTTGTTCTCGGTCCCAAGTCGAAACGGCGTGCTTGATCTCGGTCCAAGACGGCGGGGCGTCTTGTTCTCGGTCCAAGACGCAGGCGTTTTTATTTCGGTCCAAGACGAAAGGGCTTTGTTCTCAGTCCAAGATGAAAGGGGTTTTGTATTGGTCCAAGACGAAGAAGTTTTGTTCTCGGTCCAAGAGCGAAAGGGCGTCTTGTTCTCGGTCCAAGATTTAAAGGGCGTCTTGTTCTCGGTCCAAGATTTAAAGGGCGTCTTTGTTCTCGGTCCAAGATTTAAGGGGCGTCTTGTTCTCGGTCCAAGACGGAGGGCGTCTTGTTCTCGGTCCAAGACGGCGGGCATCTTGTTCTCGGGGTCCAAGATGAAAGGGCGTCTTTGTTCTCGGTCCAAGACAAAGGGGCGTCTTGTTCTCGGTCCAAGACGAAAGGGCGCTCTTGTTCTCGGGTCCAAGATCGGGGCGCTTGTTCTCTATCCAAGACAGCGCGTCTTGTTCTCGGTCCAAGACAAAGGCGTCTTGTTCTCTGTCCAAGACAAAGGGGCGTTATTCTCGGTCCAAGACAAAGGGGCGCCTTTGTTCTCGGTCCAAGACAAAGGCGTCTTGCTCTTGGTCCAAGACAAAGGGGTCTTGTTCTCGGTCCAAGATTTTAAAGGGCGTCTTGTTCTCGGTCCAAGATTTGAAAGGGCGTCTTGTTCTCGGTCCAAGATTTAAAGGGCGTCTTGTTCTCGGTCCAAGATTTGCGAAGGCGCGTCTTGTTCTCGGTCCAAGATTTAAGGGGCGTCTTGTTCTCTGTCCAAGACGGGAGTAGGCGTCTTGTTCTCGGGTCCAAGATTTAAGGGCATCTTGTTCTCGGTCCAAGATTTAAGGGCGTCTTGTTCCGGTCCAAGACGGAGTGGCGTCTTGTTCTCGGTCCAAGACGAAGGGGCATCTTGTTCTCGGTCCAAGACGAAAGGGCGTCTTGTTCTCTGTCCAAGACAAAGGGGCGTCTTGTTCTCGGTCCAAGACAAAGGGGCGTCTTGTTCTCTGTCCAAGACAAAGGGGCGTTTATTCTCGGTCCAAGACAAAGGGGCGTCTTGTTCTCGGTCCAAGACGAAGGGGCGTCTTGTTCTTGGTCCAAGACAAAGGGGCGTCTTGTTCTCGGTCCAAGACAAAGGGGCGTCTTGTTCTCGGTCCAAGACGAAAGGGCGTCTTGTTCTCGGTCCAAGACGGAGTGGTGTCTTGTCTCGGTCCAAGATTTAAAGGGCGCTCTTGTTCTCGTCCAAGATTTAAAGGGCGCCTTGTGTTCTCGTCCAAGATGAAAAGGGCGTCTTGTTCTCGGTCCAAGACGAAGCGCGCTTGTTCTCGGTCCAAGATTTAAAGGGCTGTCTTGTTCTCGGTCCAAGATTTAAGGCGTCTTGTTCTTGGTCCAAGACGAAAGGGCCTCTTGTTCCTGGTCCAAGACAAAGGGGCGTCTTGTTCTCGGTCCAAGACGAAGGGGCGTCTTGTTCTCGGTCCAAGACGAAGGGGCGTCTTGTTCTCGGTCCAAAACGGCGCGCCGTCTTATTCTCGGTCCAAGACGAACGGACGCCTTGTTCTCAGGTCCAAGACGAAGGCGTCTTGTTCTCGGTCCAAGATTTAAAAGGGCGTCTTGTTCTCGGGTCCAAGACAAAATCTTGTTCTCAGTCCAAGACGAAGGGCGTTTGTTCTCGGTCCAAGACTTTAAGGGGCCTCTTAATGTCCAAGACGGGGGCGTCTTGTTCTCGGTCCAAGAAAGGCGGCATCTTGTTCTCGGTCCAAGACAAACGGATGTCTTGTTCTCGGTCCAAGACGAAAAGGCGTCTTGTTCTCGGTCCAAGACGAAGGGGCGTCTTGTTCTCGGTCCAAGATGAACGGACGTCTTGTTCTCGGTCCAAGACAAAAGGGCATCTTGTTCTCGGTCCAAGACGAACGGACGTCTTGTTCTCGGTCCACGAAGGAGCGTCGTCTTATTCTCGGTCCAAGACGAAAGGGCGTCTTGCTCTCGGTCCAAGACGAAAGGCGTCTTATTCTCGGTCCACGAAGGGGCGTCGTCTTATTCTCGGTCCAAGATGAAAGGGCGTCTTATTCTCGGTCCACGGAGGGGCGTCTTATTCTCGGTCCACGAAGGGGCGTCGTCTTATTCTCGGTCCAAGATGAAAGGGCGTCTTATTCTCGGTCCACGGAGGCGTCTTATTCGGTCCACGAGAAGGGCTCGTCTTATTCTCGGTCCAAGATGAAAGGGCGTCTTATTCTCGGTCCACGGAGGGGCGTCTTATTCTCGGTCCAAGATGAAGGGGTGTCTTGCTCTCGGTCCAAGACGAAAGGGCGTCTTATTTTCGGTCCACAAAGGGTCGTCGTCTCATTCTCGGTCCACGAAGGGGCGTCGTCTTACTCTCGGTCCAAGACGAAGGGGCGTCTTGTTCTCGGTCCATGAAGGGGCGCCTTATTCTCGGTCCAAGACGAAAGGGCGTCTTATTCTCGGTCCACGAAGAGGCGTCTTATTTTCGGTCCATGAAGGGGCGTCTTATTCTCTGTCCAAGACGAAGAAACGTTGTCGAGGTCTAGGTCCGTTTGAAAGAGTTTATTAGTTCTTAGCTTTACAGCCGACGTTTTGATATTTTAGGTGTATAAGGAAGTTCTTTGAAGTTCTCGTTCGTCAAGGAAAATGTTTTGGATTTGCAGCTCTCTATGACAGACAACTTTTTAAGTCCTCGGTCCGCGAGAAAACATTTTCTACAAAGATCTCGGTTCATAAGGAAGCGTTTTTTCGACCTCTGAGTTCACGAAAAAACGTTTTGGAGTTCAGGTTTTCTGGCTGTTCCTTCAAGTCCCTAGTGAGAGAGAAAACGTCAATATCTCAGGTCAAAAGGAGACGTTTTTTATATACCTCGGTCAACGCGTTTTGGGCTCACGAAAAAAATTTGGATTTCCGATTTCGTGGCAGCTCCTTCAAATTACTGGTGAGAGAGAAAACGTCTCGCAGATCTCAGCCCACGAAAAAATGTTTTTTAGTTCGTTTTTGAGTTCCGCAGGGACTCATGTCTGAGTTCTCGGTCTCCGATGAAACGTTTGTGGATCTCTACCCACGATACGTGTATATGTCTGCGGACTTTTATTCTGACTAATGAGCTTCATTATATGATCCAATTAACCTGCTCGGTATATAATATGATTGTCCTTGGCCCCGTTCGCCAGAGAAGTTCCTGTTTCCAAAGGTCATTGTTATGGATTTTTTTGTTTTGTGGCGAGTGAACTGGATATTATGATGTTGTTATAAGCTGTGGCCGCTGTTGTTGGCAGGACGTTGCTGTGATTTGTTGTTTTGCTTGTTACTGCTGACATTGGTGCGTAATTCGTTTTCATCTCGTTGTTGTTACTGATGCTGTAAGTGGTTAATACTTTTATCATATTAGGATTCACTAATGTTAGCTCTGTAATTCTCTGTAATTATTTCCTATCTCATTACATTTACTGACGATGTAGTTGAATCCCTTCCCTACAAAAGAGAATGAAAAAAAAAAATAAATAAATAAATCAAAATGCACTAAAATTCGGAAAGTGACATCTGAGTAAAAAAAAAAACCACATAAATAAATAAATAAATCAAAATGCACTAAAATTCGGAAAGCAACATTCGAGTCTCCGACGTCCGAGCGGCTCTAATACCGAGGACAATCTGTCTGCGGAAACATATTCAAGTTTCAGGTCGATCAGAATAAGTTATGCTAACCATTGCTATGTACCACTCTACCATGGTTAGCAGCCGTGAGTAAATTTAGCCGTACGTTTAGGTATACATGTTGGCATTCATACACACACATACACAAGCAACACAAACACACGCGCACGAGCAACACAAACACAAAATTCAGTTTTTCTTCGATGGAAAATCCAGTAGAAACTTATTTGATGTTTGTTTTTCGAGGTACAAACAAGCAAGAGTTGCATCACTTAGTCTTTGCAATATAGCATAGTGCACGGAGGTATTATTTCTTTGGTGTATGCTTTTAAACTTTTGATTGTAGCAACTGTATTTTGTAAAAATTCCTTAAAGTGAATTAAGATTAGGTCAAAAGTATTGTATTTAAAACTTTTAACAATATAAACAGCGAATTCATACAAAGGTATTTTGCTAAATATCACGTGTCCAATTTGCCTCAAGCAAGCGACTAAAGAATTTCAAGTAAAATATGAGCCTTGTTGGACTTCACACTCTCGTAACTAGATTCTACGGACTATTAGGCTGGCTTGCGGTGCTAAAGGGAAGTTGGTTAGCACACAGAATATGAGTACTGATGTTGAGAGACCTAGTGGAATATTCATAGGAAAATTACCATAACGCCTGTAGATAGGATGGTCCCTGTTTTGTATGTATGATGATCGACAGAGATTGCAGATGTAGTATATCCCTCACCGGGCATGGCTGGAGGGACGTTGCAGGTTTAGTGGTCAAGGGATTTTGATGACTGATATAACATTTCATTTCAGTAATGTGGATTTCCTGGAACAATTAGCCTTCTTCTGTACAAGGGACGGGTTGTCACAAAGGAAGGGTCATCAACTTGATAAATTGATGACAAATAGACTTTCCTTGCAAAGAATCAATGATTATACCTGACAAGAGAGTGCAGGATGTCATTAATAGGATATCACTGTCAAAGTACGTTACTAAGCGATGGACAATAAGTAGATGGTACTTTGTTTCACTAGAACGAAAAAGAATAGATAAAGTGTATTCGGACTGAGTTGATTGACTCCGTAACTGTCATTTGAATCACAGAAGACATATGATGATGATGATATTCGTGAGACAAGAAGATACGCTGGAATGAAAAGATCAAAAGATATTTATAAACATCACTGGAAAGGCTGATAACATCACACGTAGATCGTGATAATCAGTTATTTACATTCAATGAATGATTTTGCTAGCTAAAGCTATGAGCTGCTTACCACACCATTCATCGGGTGAAGTCCTTTAAAATACCTACGTACATCACCAGACGTGTTTTGCCTAGATATGCCCGTCCCAGTTTCAGTTCACACACACACACACACACACACACACACACGTCCGCTTAAAGCGATGCTGTGGAGGATCGCGTCCTATGGAATTTCCATAAGCCTCAAGCTAACATGCGATACAGATTACAATGTGATGAGGAGTTATTGAACAGTGTAAATTGTCTTTGCGAAAAAGAAGGTATGAGGTATATTAGTAACTGCTGCTGTTAACGGAGTAAGTCTGCTTGTTTCAGTTTCATCACTGGGTAAAATGAAGCTTCTATCGTCAGAGGTGTTATGAAATCCACTGAGAGAGAGAGAGAGAGAGAGAGAGAGAGAGAGAGAGAGAAGCTGCCAGGATATTTTGCAAGAAAACGTAAGTAACAAAATGGAGAAACTATGAGACTGAGAGAGAGAGAGAGTGCTCGGATATTTAGCAAGAAAACGTAAGTAACGAAATGGAGAAACTATGACACAGAGAGAGATTAAGAGAGAGAGAGAGAGAGAGAGAGAGAGAGAGAGAGAGAAACTTCCCGGATATTTTGCAAGAAAACGAAGTAACAAATGAAGCAACAAAATTGAGAGAGAGAGAGAGAGAGAGAGAGAGAGAGAGAGAGAGAGAGAGAGAGAGAGAGAGAGAGAGAAGCTGCCCGGGTATTTTGCAAGAAAACATAAGTAAATAAAAAGGAAGAAGGAACTGTGAAACTGAGAGAGAGAGAGAGAGAGAGAGAGAGAGAGAGAGAGAGAGAGAGAGAGAAACTTCCCGGATATTTTGTAAGAAAACGTGAGTAACAAAATGAAGAAACTATGAAGATGAGAGAGAGAGAGAGAGAGAGAGAGAGAGAGAGAGAGAGAGAGAGAGAGAGAGAGAGATGGTGTTTTGAACCTTAATGACACCGAGGAACACTGAAACTCGGCAGCAATTTCATGATTATTTGCCGTTGAATTCAAAACTTTATAATTGGGCTCGGCGCAAGTACGAGACCTTAATGAGAACTTTCCGGGTGGTAAAGGATGAATGCCCAGCTGCTGATGATGAATTTTAATTTTTTACCGAGTATTATATATCACTTTTTATCATTCGTCTCTTTGGCGTTTCTCAAGCTTTTTTAATTTCTGGCCTGAAAGATATTTGTACGAGGTAACTTTTTTTTTTTTTTTTACACTTTAATTATCGTGTAATTTTTGTGGGAGGCGTCAGCTGAAATTGGCTCTGAAGGTGAAAAAGTTTGGTTCTTAGATTTTGTAGATATATTTAAATATTATAAAATATATATATATATATATATATATATATATATATATATATATATATATATATATATATATATATATATATATATATATATAAATTATATATATATATATATATATATATATATATATATATATATATATGTAATATGTATAGTTATATAATTATATATATATATATATATATATATATATATATATATATATATATATATATATATATATATATGTATAGTTATATAATTATATATATATATATATATATATATATATATATATATATATATATATATATATATATAATGTGTGTGTGTATGTGAGTAATTATATTAGTGACTGTTTTCTTGTATATCGCTGAAGTATCCAAGACTATGGGGAAACATATTATTCTAAACTTTATATAGAAACCTTCTTAGTATGAGTATGAAGATGGCGGAGATTGTAGTAGATGCCGATGGTAAATCTCGCCACGTCCTAATCGGGGATATACTTGACTTCATGTCAGCTTTGATAAAAATTATGATAATTTACCGATTCGCTTCATTAGACTTATGCAGTCATGTTAGCTGATCCTTTTGGCACTGGTTACCTGTTTCTCTCTCTCTCTCTCTCTCTCTCTCTCTCTCTCTCTCTCTCCTTTTGTCATTTTAGAATTTTCCTTCTGATTCACTGAGTCCCTAATATACCATATATGACGTCATTCAACGTCAATCAGCTCTTAATCATATTGCGAGAAAAACTTCACAGATGTCACCATCTGTCACCGTTGGCTTCTGAGAATCGAGAGGAATGTCGAATATACTGGCTGTTCGCTTTACGGCCATGCCTGTAAAAACTGCCACCTGTGACTCTTTCATTTTATTTTTATTTCTTTTTGGCTGAGATTGAAGCAGGCAATTCGGGCAAAGCGGAGAGTTAGAAAGCGTTTTCGTTTCAAAAGGTAACTAAATAACTGTCTGTGTCTTCGCAGGATATTGGAAGGCCTGTCCTCATCGCCAGGCTGGAAGGAAAGGGCAGAGGGTTGCGTCTGAATTCGTCTGAATTAGGATTTTTTGTTTTTGTTTTTTAATCTCTCTCTAACCTTACTTTCAAGAATATATCTCGCTTGCGGTAAAGTGTTCTCTCTCTCTCTCTCTCTCTCTCTCTCTCTCTCTCTCTCTCTCTCTCTCTCTCTCTCTCGATAACTATATTTGCAAGAATATCTCTCGTGTACGACGAAAGTATCCTCTCTCTCTCTCTCTCTCTCTCTCTCTCTCTCTCTCTCTGTCTCTAACTTTAGATTTTCAAAAATAGAGAGAGAGAGAGAGATAGGGAAAGAGAAAGAGGCGGGGGGGCGGGAGCTTCTTGAAAGATGATTGATTACAGAATTCGGCGAAAACGTATTTGATTCCACATATTGTTTTGCATCGATAGAGAGAGAGAGAGAGAGAGGAGAGAGAGAAGAGAGAGAAGATGAATGACACAGAAATCCCCATTCTAACCGAATATTACAGTAGAGATCTTTTGAATGTTGGTGTTGCTTTATTTCCTCTACTGGGATATCCCACAGAAACCACACGTAGGATTTATGTCCTCTGTGTTGGTCTGAGTAATGGTAGTTCACGTAACGGTAGTGTAAGTAACGGCACTACCGTGTATGATGGCACAGATAAGTGTAATCTAAGTAATGGCAGTCCAGATGAGAGTAGTTCAAGCGATGATGATTCTGGTAAGTGTACTCCGAATGAGGGTAGTTATTGGGATGGAAATTAACAAGAGTGTACCCGCCTGTGTCAGGTAAGAGAGAGAGAGAGAGAGAGCATATGTGCATCCATCAAGCGCAACGTCACAAGCTTGCATGTATGCGTATGCACTATGCAAGCAAGCGCGGCCTTCCACTGAATTTTTTTTCAAAAACATACACGCATGGAATTAATGGACCTGGTTATAAGTAGCTTTACTCCCTTTAGCCAATTTGGGATGAGGCAGGCGGGCGCGGGCATCATCGACCCAATGTACACTTGCCAATAAAGTCGGAAATCGTATGGAAAGGGAGTACATAACAGCCCTTACATACTAATTTCTATTGGGCTGGTTTTTATCTCCACGGCTCTCACGCTAATGGCTGGGGAAACTGCAGATTATATTCCAACATTGAATTTTTTTATTTCGGTGGGATTTTGCCAAGATCAGTCAAGAGTTTCGTTCACTATTTTGTTTTGACATTTTTATTTAGGCACTTTTTGGTTTTGACATCTTTTAGGCACTTTATTTAAACATTTTTATATAGGCATTTTTTATTTAAACATTTTTATTAGACACTTTTTCTTAGACATTTAGTTTTATTTTGGATATTCCGTTCTTTTATCATGAACATTCGAGGGATGTCGTTACACTTTTCATGATATTTGGCAAGGCTTGGACAAATTGAACCGTCAGGATCTTACGTATTTGAATTACTTGACTCCAAATGATAAATAAATTGATTTATAAAACCGTCCATATTTGAATTGCTCAACACTAAATGATAAATAAATTTATTTATAAAATCGTCCATATTTGAATTGCTCAGCTCCAAATGATAAATAGATTAATTTATAAAGTCCATATTTGAATTACTCAGCTCCAAATGATAAATAAATTAGTTTATAAAGTCGTCCATATTTGAATTACTCAACTCCAAATGATAAATAAATTATTTTATAAAGTCGTCCATATTTGAATTACTCAGCTCCAAACGATGACTAAATTGGTTTATAAAACGATCCATATTTGAATTATTCAACTCCAAATGTGAAAATAAATTAATTTATAAAATCGTCTATATTTGAATTACTCAACTCCAAATGATAAATAAATTGATTTATAAAACCGTCCATGTTTGAATTACTCAACTCCAAATGATAAATAAATTGATTTATAAAACCGTCCATATTTGAATTACTCAACTCCAAATGATAAATAAACTGATTTATAAAACCTTCCATATTTGAATTACTCAACTCCAAATGATAACTAAATTAATTTATAAAATAAAATCGTCTCTATTTGGATCGATCAACGTCGACCATCGATCATTGTTTCAAGGGCAACCACAGTACCCATCTTGACGTAAGACAGTATTAGTGTCATCCGGGAACTTGATTGCCAAGGAAGTTTTTTTTTTGGCGGGGGGCGGGGGAGGCACTTCTAAACACCCCTCAGCTCCCCAGTCTTCAGAACTATGGGGCTAACGTTACAACCCTCGCTTCTGTCAAAATGTTGGCCGTCACTAAACATCGATAGTTTCCTACGTGATCTTGAAAGAATATCTTGCCCTTAATCTTCAGAAACCTAAGGAAAAGAAATAAGCGACCATGTTAATTGCCCCCCCAAATCATCCTCTTGCCAAAGTCAGTTACCAGTAAAAGCGATGACAAAAGCATATTAAACCTATCAATCACTCGTCACTTCTCGGGGAAGTGTGGTCATTACTGACGCTTCCTTCACTTGTAAGTAATATTCCTGTGTTAGTGGATGCCAAGTGAAATGCAGCTGTGGTTACTGATTGAGTTATTTTCTGTTCATTTTACAATGCTCGCCGTGGCTCCCGGATCTGATTACCTTTGTGGTATTGTATTTAGATGAGTTGTTCAGAATACCGGGTACGTGATTGGGTTTTTATTTTTGGATGCGTTGGGATCCGTCCGGGAAAAGGTTTGCCATTTTGTATAATCCTTGCGTTGAACATGTATATGGGAGCATATGCAATGTAGGTACCTCCAACCAAACACACACACACACATATAGGTATATATATATATGCGTGTGTGTTTGTGTTTGTGTATACACTGTATATTCTCTCATATATGTTTTGATGCAAGGATCCTAAAATATGGTGGGCCTTTTTCCCGACGAGTTCAACGCATATTATATATATATATATATATATATATATATATATATATATATATATATATATATATATATATATATATATATATATATATATATATATATATATATATATATCCTTTCCATGATATTTCTTTTGATATCACTGATGATCAATTAGCTCACCCTTCGCAGAGTTTAGTCAATCCTTCACGGACCCAGAAACGACCCGTATCTCTTGAGAACGACCACCCACGATCCCGTGAGAAAGATATTATTGACCCAGAAGATTATCCCGTCACCCGAGAGTGCTTACCGTGACCCGGAGTGGAGTGAAAAACAGGGCGCTCCATTATTGCTGTTATTGCAGCTCAGGTGTCTTTTCCATTTTCGTTAGTAGTGTCGTTGCGCAGATGTCTTGAATTTTCATGTTTGTTGTTGCATAGGTGTCTTCCTTTTTAACGTTTGTTGTTGCACTGGTGTTTTCCATTTAAATGTTTTTCGTTGCGCAGGTGTCTTCCATTTTAATGTTTGTTGTTGCTCAGGTGTCTTTTCCATTTTCGTTAGTAGTGTTGTTGCGCAGGTGTCTTGAATTTTCAAGTTCGTTGTTGCATAGTTGTCTTTTTAACGTTTGTTATTTGTGACTTGGTGTTTTCCATTTAAATGTTTTCATTTGCGCAGGTGTCTTCCATTTTAATGTTTGTTGTTGCGCAGGTGTCTTCCATTTTCGTTAGTAGTGTTGTTGTTGCGCAGGTGTCTTGAATTTTCAAGTTCGTTGTTGCACAGGTGTCTTTTTTTTTCTGTTGCGTAGGTTCTTCCATTTTAATGTTTGTTGTTGCACAGGTGTCTTCCATTTTAACATTTGTTGTTGCACAGGTCTTTTCCATTTTCATGTTCGTTGTTGCACAGGTGTCTTCCATTGTAATGTTTGATGTTGCACAGGTGTTTTCCATTTTAATGTTTGTTGTTGCACAGGTGTCTTCCATGTTAATGTTTGTTGTTGCACAAATGTCTTCCATTTTAATGTTTGTTTTTGCGCAGGTGTCTTCCATTTTATTAAGTAGTGTATGTCTGTTGTATGAACAGGGAAGGAACGGTCTAGATAATTGAATAAGATAGTGTACACCGAAAGCTTCATCAGGGAGAAGTATATTCAGATACTGAGCTCAAAGATTCTCAAAGATTCCTTGGAAGATAAAACGACACAAATAAAACTTGGGAGAGAAGTATAACGCAAGCTGTTATACCACAGGAGAAAGGAGACGTAATACATAAGTATACTGGATAAAAGTACGTGAACTGGGGGACATAATATGTCGGCTTCTAAGCTGGGACCGTCTTGATTAAATTTTGACTTTATTAGATTAAGATCCGACTTCGTCCCATCAGGCTTCCAGACATATTTTGTATTTTTATTTCGTCTTCTTCTTTTCTAAGTCTCCAATATCTATTCCCCGAGTTTTTTTTTTATTTATTTTCTTTTTAGTTTTCTTCCGCTCACCAGTCTTCTCTTGAGCGTTATCTTTGTCTCAATCAAATATTTTTCTTAATTGAAAAAGTAAAAAAATGTGTCCTCCATTGAATGTTTGGAAAAAGACGAATTAGATCATCTTCAGTTGAATGAGAGAGAGAGAGAGAGAGAGAGAGAGAGAGAGAGAGAGAGAGTCTTTTGAAAGCTTATTTCTTTGTTAAGTTGCGATTAAGTTTATTTTTATTTCCAACATTTTGTGGATTGAGAGAGAGAGAGAGAGAGAGAGAGAGAGAGAGAGAGAGAGAGAGAGAGGGGGGGATGATAGTCTTTTAAAAGATTGATTCTTTGTTGTTCTGGTTAAGTTTATTTTGTATTTCCAATATCTTGTGCACTGAGAGAGAAAGAGAAAGAGAAAGAAGGATGATAGCTTTTTTGAGAGTTTATGTCTTTGTTGTTATTAAGTATATTTCCAGTACTTTGGATTGAAAGAGAGAGAGAGAGAGAGAGAGAGAGAGAGAGAGAGAGAGAGAGAGAGAGAGAGAGAGAGAGAGAGAGAGAGAAGGATGATAGTTTTTTGAGAGCTTATGTCTTTGTTGTTATTAAGTATATTTCCAGTACTTTGTGGATTGAAGAGAGAGAGAGAGAGAGAGGAGAGAGAGGCAGAGAGGAGAGAGAGAGAGAGAGAGAGAGATTAATCTCTGGAAGATGATTACTTTCGTGTTAGAGAAAGACACGCTTAGTTTTTCACCGAGCATTGGTGTGGAATTCCAATCTAGTTTTATTTTTATTCCTTATATTCAGTGACACGAGATCATACGAATAAGCTTACTTACATCTCTAAAGCATATTTCCCTTTGTATAGCATTTGATGTTAGGAAGATGATACTGAAAGAACATTCGCTGAATAACAAATAACCAGATTTTATCATTATTAAAGCAGTGTTGCTTTTATTGTAGATAAACTCTGCTGTCCGTCTCCTTTCCAGAAGAGAATTGACTACACGTGTGTATGTGTGTGTGTTTGTGTGTGCGTGGTCGTGTTGACGAAATAACTCGAGAACGAAGAAACGGATTGGGACGAGTCCGGGTCATTACATTTGTTGGGGCTGGTCTCCCCACCTCTCCTTCCCCCTCCCCTCCCCTCCTCCTCCTCCCCGCATTTTGATTAGTGTTGATACCTGTCGGTGGGACTTTGTGCATAAATTCCGGACTACATGTAATAATAATAATAATAATAATAATAATAATAATAATATGGCAATAATAATAACTATCCTTCCTTAATAATAATAACAATAATAATGATAATAGTAATAATATGTTAATTGTTTTGTATTAGTGTCTGATATCAGAATACAAGGTAGACTATCCTTCCTTATAACGGTACGCCAATGGAGAGCGCTCGTCAAGTTTGTTAGGTTCGCCCACAGCAAACGTTTAGGCTTCATGTGCTCCATAAAGTCTGGTTAAGGTGTATTAACAGCTCCTTAATCCAACTTTACTGCCTCGGCTCTCTCTCTCTCTCTCTCTCTCTCTCTCTCTCTCTCTCTCTCTCTCTCTGGGATATATGATTACATTTCTCTCTCTGCAATGTATAAATTAATTTAATTACCTTATAATTCTCTCTCTCTCTCTCTCTCTCTCTCTCTCTCTGGGTATATGTTACATTTCTCTCTCTCTCTGTAATGTATGACTTAAAATTTTATTAGCTTATAATTCTCTCTCTCTCTCTCTCTCTCTCTCTCTCTCTCTCTCTCTCTCTCTCTCTCTCTCTCTGTGATATATGTTTCATTTCTCTCTCTGTAATGCATAACTTAAAATTTGATTAGTTTATAATTCTCTCTCTCTCTCTCTCTCTCTCTCTCTCTCTCTCTCTCTCTCTCTCTCTCTCTCTCTCTCTCTCTCTCTGGGATATATGTTACATTTCTTTCTCTCTGTAATGTATGACTTAAAATTTGATTAGCTTATAATTCTCTCTCTCTCTCTCTCTCTCTCTCTCTCTCCCCCCCGTTTTGTTTATCCATCATCCAGCCTGTTTGTCTGTCTTCTTGGGGTATAATTAACATGATTGCGTTTCTCTTTCTTCAGTGTATAACTTATTTAATTACTTTCATCTCTCTCTCTCTACTCTCTCTCTCTCTCTCCTCTCTGCTACTCTCTCTCCCTCTACTGTTTTGAACTCTCTCTCTCTCACCACACCGTTTTGAACACAGTCTGTTTGCCTGTTTTTCTAGGATACATTATGATTAAATTTCTCTCTCTGTAGGGTAAAACCTAATTGCTTTTAATTCTCTCTCTCTCTCTCTCTCTCTCTCTCTCTCTCTCTCTCTCTCTCTCTCTCTCTCTCTCTCTCTCTATAAATCATGATTAAATTTTTTTCTCTATAGGGTATAACTTAATTACTTTTAAATCTCTCTCTCTCTCTCTCTCTCTCTCTCTCTCTCTCTCTCTCTCTCTCTCTCTCTCTCTATATAAATCATGATTAAATTTTTTTGCTCTGTAGGGTATAACTTCAATTACTTTAAATCCCACCTCTCCTCTTTCTCTCTCTCTCTCTCTCTCTCTCTCTCTCTCTCTCTCTCTCTCTGTCCGAATATCTTTGTAATTAGACCAGTGACTGACTTCCTTTTTTCCTTTTTCTTTACATTTCCTCACCGAGTTCGGATTTCTTAGGTTGAAGGTAATTATTGTGACTTTTCGTCCACTTTCTGTCACGCTCATTGTCGTCTTCTTTTTTTATTTTTAATTTCAACATTTTACCGTTTTAATGTTCTATCTTTACGCTTGAAATGTCATTAAAGAGACATCGTGTGTTTCCACGAACTCGTCAGAGGGTACACGAGACTGCTTTAATCCAGTTGATACATATTCAACAGTTGCTTCGGCAGTAGGTTTGTTTGCTTCCAAATGAACGTATGTTTGTGAGTGGTTTGTTTATGTGTGTTTATATGTTCGGTATATGTATAAATGTTCACATGGCAGAGAGAGAGAGAGAGAGAGAGAGAGAGAGAGAGAGAGAGAGAGAGAGTTACTCTTTGCTCCTGCAGTAGGTTTGTTTGCCTTTTAAACAAACGTATGTGTGTGAGTGGTTTGTTTATGTGTGTTTGTATGTTTGGTATATGTATAAGTGTTCACATGGCAGAGAGAGAGATTCTATATTTGTAGTTACATGTTTGGTATATGTATAAGTCCTCACATGGCGGAGAGAGAGAGAGAGAGAGAGAGAGAGAGAGAGAGAGAGAGAACCCTAATTCGTACTTAACCAGAAAAAGTGATGATAAATGCATTTTGAAAGCATAAAGATATTATCAGATACTTCTAAATGGAAATGTGAAACATTGCTAATCCTTGATCCTATCTTGCAGACTGCTCTTAGATTGCTTTCATTTTCTTCTGTAATATCTCTTGTTTCTGCCAAGATGGAAAGAGACGATGATGTAAGGTCTTGCAAATTAAACGGTCTTTAGGTCAAAGGTGAAGGGAAAGGAAGATGTGGACATGTTTCATTGTCATTGATAATGTGGGATAAATAGCAGTCTTTTTGTTGCACAAGTTACACCTATTAAATGGGCAGATAACTATGGTATTGAATACTAAACAGGATTATATCTTGGTTGTTAGCTAGCTTGGTAAATGACCTACTTTTCAGTTGTATATATATATATATATATATATATATATATATATATATATATATATATATATATATATATATATATTGTGTGTGTGTGTGTGTGTGTGTGTGTGTGTGTACATATGTATACATTATATATATATATAATAGCTGAAAGGTTAGCAGTTTACTTATTATATATATATATATATATATATATATATATATATATATATATATGAAGACAAAATCTTTTGCGTAAACTCAGTGAAGGACAAGAAGTCGAAAGGCCTTGCAATACTCCACTGTTTCCCTTTCCTTCGAGGGTGTTGTCTCTATTTATACGTTCGTCACGTTCCATATTTTCGTGATTCAGTTGTACATACATACATACATATATATGTATGTATGTATGTATGTATGTATGTATGTATGTATGTATGTATGTGTGTATGTATGTGCCATATCCATTTAGAGAGGGACAGATGGGTGAGGTTAGCCTGGAAACTAACGCTTCGCTTTGAGTAGGAAAATCTCATTTAGAAGTTAATTGACTTTCGAGTCTTGCTCAAGTAGACGACGAGGTACACCTCTTCAGATGGCATCGTCTCTGAGCTTTTAAAAAATTAAGTAGATATGTTTTTATTATATGGTATTCTCAGGGGGGTGGCTATGCTTTTTCTCTTCTGTATGTTATTTCACTTTATGTAATATATATAAAATATATATGTATATTATATATATATATATATATATATATATATATATATATATATATATATGTGTATGTAATATATACATATATATGTATATATCTTATACATTTAAATATGAAAGTGCATATAATTAGATATGATTCAGTACATATTCAACTAAAAAATGAATATATATATATATGCAAAGTATGTATATATATATAATATATATATATATATATATATATATATATATATATATATATATATATATATATATATATCTCACTTCAAGTCACCTTCCGATGTGGACTTAGTGATACTCTAATATGCGTTCCTTCGTGCTATATTGAGATATATATATATATATATATATATATATATATATATATATATATATATATATATATATATATATATATATATATATATATATTCTTACTGAGTTGAATATTTACCTGAATCATATCTAATTATATGCACTTTCATATTTCAGTATTCTACATTATACTTATCATTACCATTAATGTTTATAAAGAGACTGATTTGGAAATGGGGAAAACCTTCCTGCCTTGGGAAATGAAAATGACCTCATGCTGGGCATAAGGCCACAACCTACTCTAACAACAGCAACAACAACAGCAGCACCACTGCGAGAAGAGTTTCCCTGGTTTTAAGCATCAGGTTTGTACGAACTCGAGGCTGGGGGAGGAGGGGGCTGGGGGGCGGGGCGTGGGGTGGGGGGCGTTTGGCTGTGGAGGCGGACTGCGGTCTCGACAACCCAGCAAGGGTAGAAATAATTGTCTGTTTAATAATGCTGATTTACTTCCCTTTCTCCTTTCTGTCAGACTGGTTTTGATGTTGTAATATATATATATATATATATATATATATATATATATATATATATATATAGATTTATATACATATATATATATGTATATATATATATAGATTTATATATATGTATGTATATATTTTATATATAAATCTATATATATTTATATATACAAATATACATATATGTAAAAAAAATATATATATATATATATATATATATATATATATATATATATATATATATATATATGTGTAAATTTATGTGTGTATAAGTATGGATGTATATATGTATGTATATACAGTATATAGAAATAGTTATATAAAAAGTATGGATTGACATATGTATAAATAAATAGTTACATAGTATGTATATATATACATATATATAATATATATACGGTATATATAAATATACATACATACACGCATGAATATGAATCAGCCAAAATCCAAATAGTTTTTTTTTATTTTTTTAAACACGGTTTTGCGTTTAGGTGAAAGCAGCCTGGCGATTGCCTCAATCCGCGTGCACAGCGGCTTCCATTCAGGGACGAATTTCTGCCACATTTCCCTGAAAGGGAAATGCCGGGCCCTCTGCGCGAAATTGCAACGTATTCCCAGATGCTTTTGACTTTTTCTTCCGCTGTTAGTGGATTGTGTGTTGGGAGATCCGGCTGTGTATATATGTGAGCGTTTGAAATAACTGCAATTAAGTGGCTTTTTGTTTTTAAGTAAATTGCATTGCATTCTCTGTGTGAAGGTAATTATCCTTAGGGCTATATTGTTGCTTCAACATTTGGTTAAACGAAGTGTTTTCTATTTTCATTTTTTTATCGCAGGGTTTTTTAATGACCATTATCATTTGAAAAACTGCAATTTTTAGGTTTTTCGTATTTAGGTATATCGTATTCTCTTTATGAAGGTAATAAATCCCTAAGGCTTTATTGTTGCCTCAACATTTAGTTAAATGGAATATTTTTATTTGCATTTCTTTATTGCAGCGTTTTTTAGCCCTTCTTAATTTCAGTGCTCATGATCATTTGAATAACGGCAATTATAAGGCTTTTTATCTGAATTAAATTGCATTTCATTCTGTTTATATAGGTAATAATCCATAAGGCTTCAATGTTGCTTCCCGTTTCAATTTTATGAAATATAGTTTATTGAAGTCCACAATAATATACAGTGGTGAGCTATTGTTGATTTTATAAAAACGTTACAAGGGCTCTCGAACCCTGCCCTGGTTCATCTTCAATCTAACTCGACAATAATTCACCACTGAATGTTATTGTGGACCTGATATACAGCATATCCCGTTCTCGATCTAGAGGAGAAAGACTTAGATTATTTTCATTTTCTGTTTAACTTAGCTTTTATCAAAACTTCTTGATTTCAATGCTCATCCGAATTTTAAACAGGTAGCTTTCTCGTATTATTCATCAGCTCGGGTACAGTAACTGCGAAGTCCCACTCGTACCCTGGAGGACGGTATAATACATTGATAACGGTGCTAAACGCGACTTTATCGATTAACATAATCCCCACTTTGCATAAAATAACAGGAAATAACTAAATGTGTGACGCGGCTGTCGGTTTTCCGCAGAGCATTCTTAAGTGATGGTTAGAGAGGGAGCTTTATTGCATACATAAGTCGGACAGAATATATATATATATATATATATATATATATATATATATATATATATATATATATATATATATATCACATTACCACAGGTGAAAAATAAGGTCCTGTGGGTGGATAAGTAGTCTCTAATGGTTATGTATGTTTCGTCAGTACTGTTTCCTGTAGTATATATGTTTGTGACTTCTAATACTCTGTATCAGTCCTTCGTCAATGGCTTGGAAATAGCGTCGAAACCGGTCAGGACCTATTTTTCACCCGTGATGTAATGTGATAAATGAATCACGTACAAAAGTGATTATAATCATCATCATATATATATATATATATATATATATATATATATATATATATATATATATATATATATATGTATATATATATAAACTTTTTTATCACATCACCCTGATTCATATTCAATCAGTAAGCTACAAACGTCCTTTTAATATCAATTCGCTCTACACTCGGAAATAATATATTTTCATATATGTTACCGAAGGAATTTTTATTGATAATAAGTTCGT
>NC_089793.1:4117823-4120323 GCF_040412425.1 Macrobrachium rosenbergii | reverse complement strand
TCTTCCGGTAAACCAATTTGTGGAATGGAAAGAATAGGGGGCTGGGAGAGAGAGAGAGAGAGAGAGAGAGAGGTCGTTCAACCTTACATATTTTGGATTGCGGTCCTTGCCCAGAATAACAGTGAAGAATTATGATATTAATTTTTCAGAGGAAATTAGGCATGTTTCGTGCTTAATCTCGGTAATATTTTTTCAGTAATCAAATCATTGTGATGATTTATGGACCTCTGGCTTTAAGTATAAAGCTTATAATTTGATTGTTATTGTCAAACAGTTTGTACAATTTGAACTCGGGTGAGTGCTCGTAATTTGGTTTTAAATAAGCAGTAAATGAAATTTTTCTCTCTCTCTCTCTCTCTCTCTCTCTCTCTCTCTCTCTCTCTCTCTCTCTCTCTCTCTCTCTCTCTCTCCGTTTGCTTCATATATTTTTTTTAATTTGACGAAAGTACATCTGGGTATGTAGAGAAATATGGATATAGTCTCTCTCTCTCTCTCTCTCTCTCTCTCTCTCTCTCTCTCTCTCTCTCTCTCTCTCTCTCCCCCCGTCAGTCTGAGTACCTTAACATTAAAGTGCAGCTGATCTTAAAGAGAAACGATTGTCTCTCCCACTTAATCAGAGTACCAAAACATTCAAGTGGAACTGAACTTGAAGGGAAACGATTCTCTCTCTCTCTCTCTCTCTCTCTCTCTCTCTCTCTCTCTCTCTCTCTCTCTCTCTCTCTAATCCGAGTACCTTAAACATTAAAGTACTAGGACCCATTTGGGCTTCATTCGCATCCATTGAAACGCTCTGGTGTGTAGAGATTGTAATCTTTTTCTTTGTTCCGAGTGGTAGTGGACTCACTCAGATTACAGTCGACGCCAATTGAGTCTCTCCAGGAGAGAGAGAGAGAGAGAGAGAGAGAGAGAGAGAGAGAAAGAGAAAGAGAGAGAGTGTGGTCTCGACATGGAAACAGCAGGAGGGGGTTATTAACCTCAAAAATACCAGTTCCAACGGGATAAATGAACTGGGGTATCGACGATTAGCAATGCAGCGTAAAATCAGCGGGCATTACTGAAACATGGAACTGACCCTTGATGACCTGGTGGTGACCTATGCGAACCGGGATGGGTCACAAGAGACACGGAGACCGAGTGAAGATTATCTGTTTCTGTAAAGCTACTGTGTCGTAACATATTTACTTTTCAATTCATTTACTGGGAAAGAGGATTTAATTATCTTCCTCCAGCTTGTCATTTCTCAGTCATCCATTCAGTCGTTCATCGTTCTGCAATGGGCACGAGTTGAGTGCTTGTTAGACCAGCCACAGGAAGCCCACAAACTGACCTCTGGGCTAGAATTGGGTAGACTACCCTCTTGTTCACGTTGGCTTTCTGGCCGTATGACTCCTTGCTGCTTGTAACAGACTGCTAAGGCTTTCTGCAAGTTACTCTCAAATACCCCCTCCCCCCCTCCACCTCCTTTATCTTACTTTGTAAGGCTCTGATTTGTTTTAAGTTCAAGAAGCTTATAGATTCTTAAATGACTTTACTGCCCGGTTGAAATATTACGCTCTCGTTTCCTTATATGCGCAAACTATAACCGAATCATTCCTGTAGTTTTAATTTAAAACGGCTTCCTATACTGCAGAAGTTACTAGGTTGTCTTAGGACTTTTTCTCCACTTGCATGGAAGGTAAAAATCTTATAAGAAAATTATTTAATTCTTGTTCAGAGAATTTCTCTTGAATCTTGATTATCTTACAATAAATCTGTTGATTAGGCCGCAGAGGATAAGTAGAATATATCATATTGAAATTCTGAATGTTAATTTCATTGGATTTTACGAGTTTTATGCCCTGGTTTTCAAGTATGGTTGGTCACCTCAGACACAGTGAATTCTTGGAATGAAAAAAAGAAAGAAATGTGGAATTGGAGACTATATTTGAAAAAGAAGTTACGAGACAGATGAATCGAAGAAGTTGTAACGTAAACTAAAGTTCCTTATTGCAACTGAAATAAAACTGCTAGAAACGTTTTCGGTGACAAGTAAAAAATGCACCGAAGTTTCTTCGGCGCAGTCGAGTTTTCTGTTCATCGTATAATGATGGCCACCGAACATAAATGTATTTTTCGGCTGTCTCGGTACAATACTGTATGATCAGCGGCACATGAAACTTTCAGCCACGGCCCGGTGGTGGCCTATCTTATATCGTTGCCAGAAGTACGATTATGGCTTACTTTTAACCTTAAATAAAATAAAAACTACTGAGGTTAGAAGGCTGCAATTTGGTATGTTCGATGATTGGAGAGTGGACGATCAATATACCAATTTGCAGCCCTCTAGCCTCAGCAGTTTTCAAGATCTGAGGGCGGACAGAATAAAGTGCTGACGGACAAAGTCGGCACAATAGTTTTCTTTTACTGAAAACTAAAAATTGTATAACTGTATTTTGAGATCATAGCACTCTTAAAAAGCAGCAAAATGTAACAGATATGAAACATACCTTTGCTTTTTGAC
>NC_089793.1:4082823-4110323 GCF_040412425.1 Macrobrachium rosenbergii | reverse complement strand
TTGTAAGCGCTTTTATTATAAGGTAAGACACAGGCCCCGCCCATTTGCTACAGCTGCTAGGTGTTGCCAGACAATATTCTCCCGACCATAATAGAGAGCTCTTTATCATTTAATACCTTTCTGTAGTTTAAGGTCTTGGGTGAGAATGAAAATGGATAGTGAAATTTGTTACTCTTATTGAAAAATATGAAATGATGTTCAGTCTTGAAATAGAAATTAAAAAAGAGCAAAGGTCTAACTTATAACTGCTGAGTTACTGTCTTCCTTTTGCCTGACTGGATTATGTATTGATATTAAGGTTTGTGGGGAAATTCCTCGCGGAACAAACGTTTGCAGTTTGATAGATTTGCTTCTCTGTCAGTAACTTCTTGGTTCACCTGGTCCGGCTCGGTTCCACAGCAAGTTACAGAAAATATTTTCAATAAAAAAAATCGAGTTACATAAACATATTAATAATAATTCAGAACATAATTAAAAGAATTGTCCGAAGCAAGACAAACTTCCATTTAAACTAAGGACTGATGCTATCTATCCCTGTTTTCCTAGAATACTTTGACATATTACTGTGCAAATAATGTGCCATTACCAAGACTCGCTACATTCCGATAGATTTCGTTTACTGTACCAGTGCGGGACGCGGATCACTTTCCACGGCAACCAATATCTGTAAAACCTCAGATCTGCCTTGTGTAATCCTCTTGTTATTGTTATGGCTCGCTTTCCACGGCAACCAGTAATTGCCAAACCTCAGACTCTCCTGTGTTAAAATCCTACTGCCATTGTTATTCTAGAACATGGACTGAATACTCCGAGGTCATTGTTGTTAGCCGAATCTGAGCAGCTCATTCCCAGCCCGTTCTCGCCCTTTAAGATTTATGGGATAATCCACTTGAGCAATATCTGACGTTTTCTAGGTAATGTAGTGAATGAGAAATGACTCTGATACGCCCCCTGCCGGCAAAACATTAAAGCATTATAGCCATTGGCCTTCTCCATCCGTTTTCCAGGATGTATGGCAATTGAAGTTTCCAGGATTTATGGTAATTGAATTTAGAATGGGCTGTTGGGAATTAAATCATTGGAAGGGTTACGGCTACAGACCTGGGCCTACCAAAATCCTCGGAGGGTTTACTAAAATGTAGACGCATGCGCGCGAACATAAACATACACATATGGGTTTACTGACGAAAATACACACGCATACACACATACACATTTATGTGCGTGTTGGTGCGTGTATGTAATTTCTTGTTGTTAATTCTGATATAAATGTGTATGTGTTTGCTCGATAATAGTTAATGTGACAACAGTAAATTCTGATATAAATGTGTATTTGTTTGCTCGATAATAGTTAATGTGACAACAGTAAATTCTGATATAAATGTGTATGTGTTTGCTCGATAATAGTTAATGTGACAACAGTAAATTCTGATATAAATGTGTATTTGTTTGCTCGATAATAGTTAATGTGACAACAGTAAGAGGTATTTGTATAAATGAAAAAAATATAGGAATGGTTTTAAAGTTACTCTTTAGGAAATACAGCGGAAATATGAACTTTCTTCTCGATTTCCAATTAATTTTACATGTGAATTCTTCTGAATTCCTTAAAAATCCGAATCAGAAATAAACCATCGTAATCCTGCGTTTCCCAGTAACAACAAGAACAAGTAAAAAATGGGCCGAAGTTTTTTCAGCGCAATTGAGTATTCTGTACAACTGCTACAGCGTATAATCAAGGCCACCGAAAATAGATCTATCTTTCTGTGATGTCGGTATAATGCTGTATGAGCCGCGGCCCATGGAACTTTAACCACGGCCCGGTGGTGGCATATCCTATGTCGTTGCTAGAAGCATGATTATGGCTACTTTAACCTTAAATAAAATAAAAACTACTGAGGCTCGAGGGCTGCAATTTGGTATGTTTGACGATTGGAGGGTGGATGATCAACATACCAATTTGCAGCCCTCTAGCCTCATTAGTTTTTAAAATCTGAGGGCGGACAGAATAAAGTGCGGACGGACAAACAAAGCCGGCACAATAGTTTTCTTTTCAGACTACTAAAAATAGATCATTTTAGACGGATGAATTCGTAGACTGAATCTGGTTTATTTCGCAAAGTAACCGACCCTAATGATTTCGAGTAAAAATTTACTCTTTGTGGAAAGAGGTTTAACTGTCCTATCTGTTTGCAGTTACTAGGGAATGATATCTCAATAGTTATCTTTTGCAGTTTGATAATTATGCTAAGAATACTCTCTCTCTCTCTCTCTCTCTCTCTCTCTCTCTCTCTCTCTCTCTCTCTCTCTCTCTCTCTCCTATTTCCAAACAACCATGTTCCTTCTCTCGTCCCTGTCTTTTGTTTCTAAACATTCGTTTTCCCTTCGTCAAAGATGCTCTCTCTCTCTCTCTCTCTCTCTCTCTCTCTCTCTCTCTCTCTCTCTCTCTCTCTCTCTCTCTAAAACAGCCATACTCCCTCTCTCCTGTTTCTAAAGCACTCGTATTCCTATCTTCAACGACTCTCTCTCTCTCTCTCTCTCTCTCTCTCTCTCTCTCTCTCTCTCTCTCTCTCTCTTTGTAAAAAGAATTAACAGATTCTCCAGGGATCTCTACTTAAGCCTTTCCAGCCTGGTCCCGTAGCCTCTGTGTGCGTATTTCCAGCGCAAACAGATCATCATTCTTCCTCCTCAGCCAGCCAGTTGAAGAAGTTGTTTCCTCCTCCTCCTCCTCCTCCTCCTCCTCCTCCTCCTCCTCCTCCTCCTCCTCCTCCTCATCCCTCCTCCTCCTCTTCCCCTCTTCCTCCTCCCCCTCCTCCTCCTCCTCCTCCTCCTCTCTCCTCCTCCCCCTCCTCCTCCTCTCTCTCTCTCTCTCTCTCTCTCTCTCTCTCTCTCTCTCTCTCTCTCTCTGTGTGTGTCAGGGGCAATGGCCTCATAATGGGTATTTCTTCGTGAGTGATGGTGCCATTTCATCCTTTTTTCCTCTTTTTATTTCCTTCAAGCCCGTGAATACTTTCATAAAGAGGATTTATTCCCCCTTTCTTTCTCTGGCTTTCTCTCGCTTACGTGGGTACTTTCATAACCGGGGGATATTCTCGCGATGAGAAACGACTCTGGGAGTTTTTTTGTTTCTTATGTTTGAAGGGATTTTTTAGCCTACATTTTTAGTTTAAGGAAAACTGCCAAGGCAGAATTATGACTGTTAGGGAAAAACGCACTCTGTGAAAGGAGGATTTATATATATATATATATATATATATATATATATATATATATATATATATATATATATATATATATATATATATATATATATATATATATTTGTGTGTGTTATATATACATACATACATACATACATATATATATATATACAGTATATATATATATATATATATATATATAGAGAGAGAGAGAGAGAGAGAGAGAGTCAGCTTCTTGCCCATAACTAGGATCTTTTCCTTTGCAGCAGGTGTTGGATCATTACTCCATCCTACGCGTAGGATCATGTCCTTCCTCATAAGCGGAGGAACTGTTCCTTCTTTCTGTTTGATCTGATGCTGCCTGTCCTTGACTGATTGATTCATAGTGGCATTACGTAGGAGTTTTCTATTTGGGTTAGACTCTTTGCTAGCAGATTATTCTTTTGGAGTTTCACTTAAACGTTTACTCAAAAGTCTTTTATTTCTTTGCATTCTGTTTATTTCGGACTTGCCAACGAATCATTTATAATAAAAACTAGAGATCAGTTAGTCTCTTTAACTACGGATTCAAGATTTTCAAACCGTGGCTCCGGGAGTCAGGATAAGCCACAATTGAAACCCAAGGTTTTACGTGGTTGCTCGAGTGAGCAGTAATATCTTCGGAGCCTCTGGAATTGAACTGAATATAGAATTTAGGCCTAAGGCCAAGCATTGGGACCTATGAGATCACTCAGCGCTGAAAGAGAAATTGACAGTAATAGGTTTGAAAGGTGTAACAGGAGGAAAACCTCGCAACTGCACTATGAATCAATTGTTAGGAGAGGGTGGAAAGTAAGATGGAAGGAAGAGAGTATGAAAGGAAGTACATTAAAAGGAACGAAAGGGGTTGCAGCTAGGGGCCGAAGGCACACTGCAAAGAACCTTAAGTAATGCCTACAGTGCACCACATGAGGTGCACTGACGGCGCTACCCCCTTACGGGGCTTAGAACCTCTTGTTGTATAGGGAGTGTATATAACTGTTTCTCTGTTGAATTTTGTTTATCTCCTGTGGTTCTTTGTTATCAAGTTCTTTTCCTTTTTTAATAACCTTTTTGTTTTGATACTAGAGTATAGGTTCATCTTCTGAATAATAATAATAATAATAATAGTAATAATAATGATAATAATAATAAATTCCCGTCCTATCCCTGTTCTCCCTGTTTTGATAAAATTTATCTCCTCCCAGAAGCTAAAATCCAGTTGTCCCCATCGTGGTTAAGCCCAACTCACCCCTTCTTTTGAAACTTGTTTTTTTCCATTTATCTTTTCAAAACAACGTAAAAACAGTTTCTCCCTTGTAAAAAAAACTCTGTAAGATCTTCATTAAAACACAGCAGAAGTTGGGCGATTCTGACTCTCAGACTCTCAGATTTTTAATGAATGTTTTGAAGACAAAAAAAAAATTTTTTTCGTTTACGTTATTTTTGTCGGGAGGAGAAGAATTCTCCTCAAGTTCCTCATTAGTTTACAGACGTTAAGTGATGCGTAACTTGTAACTTGTGACGTTTGTCATCAGAATTGAAAGGAGACTCGTTAATGATCAATTAGACGAAACTGTTCGGGAGTGTTTTAAACACGGGAATAACTAATGGGGAAGGTCTTTCTAATTGGCCTCTTTGAATGGCGCAGGATATATTTAAAGACAGGTTTGGAGTTGTTATTTATAGATGAATTATCTCCTTAGACTGCCAGAGGTTCTCTCTCTCTCTCTCTCTCTCTCTCTCTCTCTCTCTCTCTCTCTCTCTCTATTTGGAAAGCCTTTCTTAAAATGAATCGTAAATGTGGGTCATTATATATATATATGCACATGTATACAAATATATATACATATATATAATGACCCATATTTACGATTAATTTAAAAAAAGGATTTCCCAATATCATTGGGATTTTTTTGAGCCACTGCTTATTTCTGGCACCGTGTGGCACACAGGTTTTAGTGTACGTGCTGTACGGTAATTTTCCAGGAACGATTGCTGTCAAAAAGTATACAGCGAAAACGTCAGCATATAAACTTTTTTCAATATGGTTCCATATTCTAGTCAGAGTGCTTGTTATACCCTTTATATTGATAAATATCTAATTTCCATTTTTCCTGGATTCCTCTCACCTTCCCTCTTTAAAGATGCTAAGTTGTTGCTAGTGTACTAGTTCCTTCTCCCTCCCATTTCTTTTTTACCCCTGCTTCCTCCCCTTTCCATTTTCCCCTCAATTTCTCAGTGATAAAAAATAATAATAATAATGTTTCAGTTGACTCGTGCAGAAGCGTGAATCCTTTTGCTTATTTTGCAAGGTCGGAAGTTTTAACATTTAGCTGCATCTCCTCCGCAATTTCCGGTATTTCAAAATGCATCGTTTTATTTTCATTTATTTTCATCCAGGCTTCTCTTGGTAGATATTCCACGTCGGGATACAATCATGATTCGCGTTCATACCGGTTCGCTTCGTGTATAACTTCGTCGGTATTTTTGGTATGCAAATTTTCCGAAGTTTCTGGATGTGTATGTATGCCCGAGAACCACACACACTCGTTCACGCAGGTATAGAGAGAGAGAGAGAGAGAGAGAGAGAGAGAGAGAGAGAGAGAGAGAGAGAGAGAGATCAGTTGTGTTTCTACAAAATAGTCCTGATGAATATTTTCCACATATACAGAAAGATCGTCAGAGAGAGAGAGAGAGAGAGAGAGAGAGAGAGAGAGAGAGAGAGAGAGAGAGAGAGAGATCGGTTGTGTTTCTGCAAAATAGTCATGATGAATATTTCCACGTTTACAAAAAGATCGTCAGTAACAATTTGTTGAAAAATAGTCTTTTCCTCCCAATTCCATGTGCTTGTGCTTGAAAGAGAATATCCAAGTATGTGCGTGGGAAAGAGAATATTTAATGTTTTAGCGAGAGAGAGAGAGAGAGAGAGAGAGAGAGAGAGAGAGAGACCAGTAAGAAACCATATTTCCAGGCAAAGGAAAAGAGGCAGAGAAAATACTGTGTGTCATCTTCCAGGCACCAAAGTTAAAAGATATTTTCCTTGAGACTTTATTTTCCTTCTTCTTCTTCTTCTCCTTCTTCTTCTTCTTCTTCTTCTTCTTCTTCTTCTTCTTCTTCTTCTTCTTCTTCTTCTTCTTCTTCTTCTTCCTGTTTACTGCCTCCTCGAGATCTCCGCGAGCCCCAACTTTAGGCCTTTAAGCGACAGTTCTGCAAATCTTCCCTGATATCCGAGAGAATCCCGGCCGATCCTTGGATTGGGGGGGCTTCTGGTATTGCTCGAGGGAACCAAAGGGTTTTCCAGTTAGAGGGGCTCTCTCTCTCTCTCTCTCTCTCTCTCTCTCTCTCTCTGATTTCTTTAGGTATATAATTTCTGACTTTTATTTACTCTCTCTCTCTCTCTCTCTCTCTCTCTCTCTCTCTGATTTCTTTATATATAATTTCTGACTTATTTACTCTCTCTCTCTCTCTCTCTCTCTCTCTCTCTCTCTCTCTCTCTCTTTTTCTTTAGGTACATGATTTCTGACTTTTATTTTCTCTCTCTCAATATCACTTACTTTTATTTAATCTCTCTCCTTTACTTCACCTACACGTATCATTTCTTACTTTTATTTAATCTCTCTCTCTCTCTCTCTCTCTCTCTCTCTCTCTCTCTCTCTCTCTCTCTCTCTCTCTCTCTCACACACACACACACACACACACACACACACACACACACACACACCTAATCTGTATTTAACTTTATAAAACAAGTGAGCTCTGGATACAGAAAATCTGTATTAATCCGGACACAATTAAGGATAGTGCAATGTCATTTGTTTTAATGGCGCCCTACAGGCAGTTGTGACATTTAATAACTTTATAATCCTTCCAATTCCCTCGTTTCCTTAGGAAGATTGAAGCAGCAGATTGAAACTTGCTTGATTATTGTTGTATGATAATTGTCATAAATTGGTATTCCGCGGTGTGATATGTATATATATACATATATGTACTGTATATATATATATATATATATATATATATATATATTATATTATTTATAATACATATATAATATACATTTATATATTATATATATTTATATATATAAATATATATATATATATATATATATATATATATATATATATATATATATATATACTGTAATATATATATATATATATATATATATATATATATATATATATATATATATATATATATATATATATATATATATATATATATATATTCAATATATAATAAGGATTGCATATGTAATCATTTTGCGTATATTTATGTACTATCACTGTAATACTTTTGTTTTCACATACAGCTCCACAGATTAGATATATGCCATTAACCCTTATAAGTTCAGTGTAAATTTATTATGACCTGTGAACTTCTTTCTGGTTCTTTAACAAGGCGTCTTCAAGAGCTTCATAAGAGCTTCAACATACTTATATTTTCAACATCGTTATAATGGACATAATTTTTTCGTAGAAACATAATTAGATTCAAGTAAAAAAATTAGATTCAAGTTACTCACAGAATCACGCAAGAGCATTTCATTCACTAGCGTTGGTGTATACGTTTAAATAATCACATGAGCTTATTACACGCTCTAAGTCACTTGGGTATCTCGCCTCAATGATTTTCATCTTACAAAAGCATTTTGATACAGCTCCTGTAATGCAATGGATATTTGCTATCATTCACTATCAGTATTATATAGTTGTGTAATTATAGTCGAAGGTTGACAGCTAAATTTTGATAAGCTTAGATAAATTTAGATAAGTTGATTGTGTACGGAACGCACTGCTTTCCTCTGTGTTCTCATATTCTTAAGAATAATAGGTACGGTCATACATACATGCAAATAATCTTTGTGATATTGACGTTCTCATTTAATATCAGTTGCCTGAATGAGTTGATTTTAATCCCGTATTGAATTTAGTAGCTTTGATAAATAATTTTTAATCTATTTAACCAAGTAGCGTTTATGAGTAGTCTTTAATCTCCAGTATAATCGTGTAGGCTTAATGAGAGGGAGTTTATTAGATTGACTCAGCTAACAGGGAGAGGTAATTCAGTATTCTTTGTAACGCATTTAAAATGTCAAGACTTTATTGATTCATTTTCCCAGTTACATAAAAGAATAATTAAACGCTCGTTTATTCGCTTCCTGAATAATAAGGATAACTAGCTTGCTCATTTTCCATTCACCTTTTGCTTTACATGCCAACAATTTGCTCATTTCGTATTCTCTTTATGAATTATGCAGGTGTCTAACGAGAAAATAACGCTTGTAGGATGTCGACCCTTAATAATTATACTCCTGAATCTTCCGGTTTCTTAATTCTTTGTAAAATGTCAGGTTCTTTTATTCCTTTTACTGTGCCTCCGTTCTTATTCTCTTTCTTCCGTCTGACTTTCCAACCTCTTTAACAATTGTTGTAGAGTGCAACTGCGGGGTTTTCCTTCTGTTACACCTTTCAAACTTTCTGACTGCCAATTTCCGTTTCAGCGCCGAATGACCTCATAGGTCCCAGCGCTTGGCCTGTGGCCTAAATTCTATGTTCTGTTCAGTTCTATTCTGTAAAATGTCAGGATGTTTTCGGCTTCATTGCGTGACAAATTCATTTTTACTTGCTGCTTTATTCCAGGATTTTGTATTGCTTTATTCTTTAATCTATCAGCTCTTAAAAATGTCTATAAAAGTAACGAAGAAAAGGAAATAAACGAGTATGTTTCGACCAAAATAACTCGGGCCTTCTTAACACTGCACGCCCAGCAATCTATCCGGAATACGCCCCCGCCCGCACATTTCACAGGCGCATCCACGCCTTTTCGACCTAAAGTAAATCGGGCCTTCTTGAGACTGCACGCCAACATTCTGTATGGAACGCCCCCGCCCGCACATTTCACAGACGTATCAAGATTGCACGCCCAACATTCTATATGGAACGCCCCCGCCCGCACATTTCACAGGCTCATCTACCCCTTTTCGACCTAAAATAAATCGGGCTTTCTTGAGACTGCACGCCTACCATTCTGTATGGAACGCCCCCGCCCGCACATTTCACAGACGCATCTACGCCTTTTCGACCTAAAATAAATCGAGCCTTCTTGAGACTGCACGCCTAACATTCTCTATGGCACGCCCCCGCCCGCACATTTCACAGACGCATCTACGTCCAACTCCATCGTCATTCCAACTCGCCCAACTTGCCTGAATACCTTATTTGCCGGTGTTTCGCTCAACACGCACACACATTAGTCTGGCCAACCATTGTTATTGCAATTTGCATGTCGGTGTAGTCGACTGGGAAATTGTGTTTCATGACCTCCGAATTAAGCGGGTGTGACGTGTTTTGCCACCCCCCCACGGCCTGTAAAGTGTACAGCTCTCTCTCTCTCTCTCTCTCTCTCTCTCTCTCTCTCTCTCTCTCTCTCTCTCTCTCTCTCTCTCTCATTTTATCATTTTGGAGTCTTATAACTTCAAACTCTGTCTCCGTTAGTGTGTGCAGGCCCCATTTTATTTTATTCTTTACCCTCCTTATTCTCTCTCTCTCTCTCCCTCTCTCTGATTTTATCATTTTGGATTCTTATACCTTTGTACTCTGTCTGTCTCCCATTTGATTTGATTCATTACCTTCCAGAGATCTTGTGTTCCATTCTCTCTCTCTCTCTCTCTCTCTCTCTCTCTCTCTCTCTCTCTCTCTCTCTCTCTCTCTCTCTCTCTCTCTCCTTTTGGCTTCCTGTACTTTCATAATCTGTCTCCCATTTGATTTGATTTATTACCCTCCAGAGATGTTCCTTTCTCTCTCTCTCTCTCTCTCTCTCTCTCTCTCTCTCTCTCTCTCTCTCTCTCTCTCTCTCTCTCTCTCTCTCTCCTTTTGGCTTCCTGTACTTTCATAATCTGTCTCCCATTTGATTTGGTTTATTACCCTCCAGAGATCTTGTGTTCCTTTCTCTCTCTCTCTCTCTCTCTCTCTCTCTCTCTCTCTCTCTCTCTCTCTCTCTCTCTCTCCCCCCCTCCCTCACTGAATTTCCGATTTACTCGCAAGGGAAATTGAGTGAAACGCCTTGATTTTCTTGTAGGATGCTTTCTTTATTACGTACTTCAGGTTTCTTGTTTTGATTTTGTTATCACACAGATTTTCCTTTTTCGTTGGAAAGATTATTTAGGAATATATTGATTAGATTACAATAAAACAATTATTGTTATTGATTTTATTGCTTTGATTGTCTTGCTTTTCGTTGTCAGCGTTGGATGCTGTTATCATTAGCGTAGTTATATATCTCTTATCATTGCTGATGTAAAGTTATATCTCTTATTATTACTGATGTAAAGTTATTTGTGGTAGAGCTTAATATTCCGGCATTTTTCTTTCATATGTCTTATTGATATACCATAAGGTTTCGCTCCTTTTGTTGAATAAAATAGCAGAGAGAGAGAGAGAGAGAGAGAGAGAGAGAGAGAGAGAGAGAGAGAGAGAGAGAGAGAGAGAGAGAGAGAGAGCTACAATTCTTTCCTTCCATTCTCCTCTGAGAGAAAGATGTTTGTTTGTTCCTGTCCATTTCTTCTTATTTCATTTTTATTGTTTTTTTTTTACTTCCTTCTACCTTTCATACTGTAACTTAGCTTTTATTGTTGCTTGTTGCGTGGTCATTGCTTTTTTATCTATCTTATTTCCTTTTCATTCATTTACTTAATGTTTTCGTTTCCATTTAAACAAGTGTTCATATCCCGAGCATTATTCATTTATCCCCAGTTCACTGTTGGTTTTCATTTCCGATGTAATAATTGTTCATTTCCCGTTCTTTATTTTTCCCTTTCCGCTTTCATTAACGCTCGTTACTATTTCATTACCTGTTTATTGATGTTCGCTAATTGTTTGTTGTTATAGTCATTACATCTCTTTGTGACTTACTATTACTTTCTCATTGCACTCATTACTCACCCATCAAAGTTCATGGAGTTGTATTTTAATTTTCTGCTCATTGCCAGTTAACTGCTTGCTCATTAGTTTTTGGTTTTTGCTTATTACTTTTCATTTCCCATTCTTAGCTTGTCCTCTTATTTGGTTATGTATTTTCAACCCTCTTTTCATTCCTTTTATTGTTTCTCATTACTTTATTGATTTTTATTGCTTCTTGTCTTCGTTTGTATTGCTCGATATTGTTTTATACATCACCTGTACATTTCCTTTTGATTTTTAAAATTTTTTCGGGTTTACTTGTTCACTATGATTTATCTGGCTTTAATTGTTCTTTTGTCTCATTTCCAGTGTTTACCATCACTGCCCATTGATATTCATTACCTTATTATTGTTAGTCATATTCATAACCCATTTAATCCCTAGCATCTCCTGTTTCACTCTGTCAAACGTTTGACTCAAATTAAAAAAATGAATTTTTTTGCATGATTTTTGTCTGGGAAAAGGTTTTGCCCTAATGACCTGGGAGTCAGTAATCAAAAGTATTACACTTCGTTTTTGCGTGGGAAGTTATGTGCAAGGTCAGGTCATCAGGTTTGGTGCAGTGGGGTCATTCTTGTTTAACTGACTTAATTTTTGAGTTAGCATGAAATTTGGAATTTTCCAAATGTGTTTGTGTCATGCAAGTTTCTATTGTTAAATTTCTCTCAAGTTTTACTCATACCTGTTGAATGGGAGGCTTAGCTTAGAACATTTGGTTGGCATAACCATTTTTACATCTCTATGAGTTTAAAACCTAAAGTGTGGAATTTTCAAGTTACTTGTATAATAATAATTATGATTTTCATATTGACCTGCATGCCTAAAATCAAGGTCTAAAAACCTCCCCGCCCCCTGTTTGCGGGAAGCTTAGGTCAGGAATTTGGTTAGGTTAGGTTAGGTTCATTTGGAAGCTTAGGTCAGGAATTTGGTTAGGTTAGGTTCATTTGGAAGCTTAGGTCAGGAATTTGGTTAAGTTAGGTTAGGTTCATTTGGAAGCTTAGGTCAGGAATTTGGTTAGGTTAGGTTAGGTTCATTTGGAAGCTTAGGTCAGGAATTTGGTTAAGTTAGGTTAGGTTCATTTGGAAGCTTAGGTCAGGAATTTGGTTAGGTTAGGTTAGGCTCATTTGGAAGCTTAGGTCAGGAATTTGGTTAGGTTAGGTTAGGTTCATTTGGAAGCTTAAGTCAGGAATTTGGTTAAGTTAGGTTCATTCGGTCAGGTTAGGTCGTTTTGGACCAGCTATATCAGCCGTCTCACTTTGACCCGTGATCAATTTTTCGCCAGATTTAGATTCTCACGCATATACAGTATTCGTCATGGAAATTACTGTTTTCATAATAAAGTGAGACTCAGAATTCAAGTTTTGAAAGTCCGTTTGTGTGAAGGTTAGGTTAAGAAAGTGGTTAAGGATCGGTTAGATTAAATCGCTGAGGTTTACTGCCAGACATTTTGATAAGTTTTTCTTAAAATTTAGAATTATTGATAGCCCATTTCTTTGACCGCCTTAGATTTTAGTAAGTTTAAATTCATATTGGCAGTGCTTTACTCGCCCCCTGTTCGTAGGATTGATTGACGTATCCTTCCCGCTTAGGAACTCATCCCAGTGGGCTTTGGGAGTTCCGTACACTCGCCTTTAATACTTAGCGTTACTCTGCGGGCGCGTCTCTCTTCCTCCTCCTCCTCCTCCTCCTCCTCCTCCTCCTCCTCCGTGGGCGTCAGGGGCGGCGCAGTTTCCGCCCGACGCTCTCACCTTCGAGGGTGGGATGATTTCGTTAATCATTTACAGGCTTCGTAAATATTGTCTGCTATGTTTGAGCGTATAATACAGATGAATACTTTTGCGTGTGTGTGTGTGTATCGTGTGTATATATGTGTGTATGTATATATATATATATATATATATATATATATATATATATATATATATATATATATATATATATATATATACACTATATATAATGTATATATATGTGTGTGTATGTTTATAAAAATGTGTATGTTCATACATTATGAAGGAGTTAAACACAGTTCAGACTAAAATCAACCTTTCTGACAAGCTATGTAAGTCTAAGTCTCTCTCTCTCTCTCTCTCTCTCTCTCTCTCTCTCTCTCTCTCTCTCTCTCTCTCTCTCTCTCTCTCTCTCTCTCTCTCTCTCTCTCTCTCTCTCTCTCTCTCTCTCTGGTGGGGTCCATCCTTAGTATTATCTTTTAAAACAATGAGATCTTCCTCTCACTTGAGTGAGCAATTCTGGTATTTGTTCCGACTTCGTCCTGGTCTCGATGTAGCGCCATTTCCTGGTTTATCTGACTCCGCAGCGACTAGGTCAGTTTTCTGCTTCTGTTTTTAAGGTCTTTCAATTTTTCTATTTTTATAAATTTATTATAATTTTTTTTTCTTTTTGTATCCTGCAAACTAACAACGACGAGATTCAGTTTCCCATGTCGGTCAGCTAAAAAAACGCAATTTTTTTTTTTTTTTTTTGGTAAAGGACGAGACGATGACTTGTGTTAATTATTTTCTTATTTATTTTATAGCGTACAGGCTTGGATTTTCAAGAAAGGAAACGGCCACTAATTTGTTAACAAAAAAGAAACATAGAAGCAGACGGAGGAAGTACAAATAATATTGGTGAAATATACGTGAGTAAAGAATAGTAAAATAATACGAAAGACAAATGGTAAATGAACAATAAATCGTTAATTTATGATAAAGCTTCAAATATATATGAATGGAAGACAATTTGAACCTTTTATTTTTGACAAATGAAAGGAATTTTATATTCTTTTAAGAGATGATGTTAAATGCAGTGCTGTAGTTACAACATGGCCACGTATATTTTTTTTTCTATAATAACTCGATTTAAGTTCTTTACAAAGTTTACTAACAAAATCCAAACATATCCTTTCCCATTCAGGGTAGGATAAGCCGTCGTTAACTTGCAATGTAAGGTCCCGCAGACTGGAATGTCCAAATTTGGTGAAATGAAATACAGATATGGTACAGTTGCATAGATGAAGGTTAAAAGAAAAAACATTGATAATACATTAACATTTGTATAAGAGAGTTGTAGATATACGTACATATTGCAAGCATTCAAGCACAAGTAAAAGTTAAAAAAGAGGTTGGGTTGCTTTATGTAAAAGGTCAGTAAATATTTAATACTAAGCGGTTGCTGAAATGGATAGAATTTTTCCCTTATTGTTTGTGGCAGCCTCGTAACACCAAATAAGCCACATTATCCCACATATTCCCAGTTTTTTCCTTGCTACTGCTAGGCTTTTGAATCCTCTCCCGTCTTCTGTTTTTCGTGAATCTTATAATAACCTTCCTTGTGTAAAAGACAGAAAGGCATATTAACCTCCCTCTTCCTTTCTTTTCCTTTCACTTGTTTCCTCCTGATCTGAAATAAAAAAAATGCGGCATTTGGTTGCACTTCTCAGTGGTCCTTTCACACACAAAAAATAAATGTAACTGGAAGGTGTTGGTTTTGCGTACATATCTGTGTAATTATATAATTATGTAATGATTTATGAATAATATAATCTTAGCAGCATGTAAGAAACAAACAAGTGGTATTTCTATTCATTAATTTTTTTTTTGTCTCCTTACAGGTACGTATTGATGTGAAGTGTCGCAACCAGCCGAGTTATGTAAGAGAATTCCACATTTTTCTTCGTGGTGTGGTGAAAGAACTTTTGACATTAATGGGACGTTTTTCCCAGTGTTCATTTGGGATTCGGGAAAATCATCATCATGTTGGTAGAGTCTGGTGAATAATTTAGGAATTACTGGAAGCAAGTGTCTGCATTCATGCTTTTGGGATGTATTTGGATGTAACCACATGCAGAAATGTCACAATTACCGGTAAAAATGCGTAGATGCGCACGTATTCTGCGCGTTTTGAAAAACTTGGGCAAATCTGGATTATGTTTCCTGGTAATTTGCATAACGACTAATTGTAACAACAGATTTTCGATGTCTCTGGTGCTTACTGTGTTATTCACTCGCGTACATCTTTATACATAAATACATTAATATATATATGTATGTATGTATATACATACATACTGTATATATGTATGTATATCACACATTACCACAGGTGAAAAATAAGAGAAGGGGTATAGGTCCTGACCAGTTTCGACTTTATTTATAAGCCATCGACGAAGGACTGATACAGAGTATAAGAAGTCTTATTTTTCACCTGTGGTAGTGTGTGATAAATGAATCACGTAAAGTGAAAATCATCATATATGTATAATAATCATCATATATATATATATATATATATATATATATATATATATATATATATATATATATATATATATCTATATCTATATATATATATATATATATATATATATATTTATATATATATATATATATATATATATTTGAATGAATTAATACAACACTGCCTTTTATTTTGCTGTAAGACTATCAGATTATTGCTCACAAAATTAAATCGATCGGAGGAAGATTTATATCTATACGCCTTTTTTTTTTTTAACTGACATTTTGACAAGTGAAATTTTTTGTAACGACTTAGAGAGATAATGAAATTATTGTGGAGCTGTGTTTTAGAAGAAGTCTAGATATTCTTATATATAAATTACTCAAGTAAATCGTGAATATACTCTTTAGAAAGTGTGTGATTTCGTCACGCTTTCCAAATTTATTTTTGCTTTCTATTGCTTTATTTTCTTCTTTAAGTCATAATGAATCTTGCGTAGTTCTGCAGTGCTCATTAAAAAGTTTTGCACGACGAAAAGTTGTTTTCTCTCTCTCTCTCTCTCTCTCTCTCTCTCTCTCTCTCTCTCTCTCTCTCTCTCTCTCTCTCTCTCTCCATTGCGAGTAAAGTTATAATGAATAACTTTCACATAAATTGTCACTCAGCAAACTCAGAGTGAGTGCTGGAACTTTGCACTGTGAGTATATATATATATATATATATATATATATATATATATATATATATATATATATATATATATATATATATATATATGTGTATATATATATACACATACATGTATACATACATATATACATACATACATATATACATATACATACATATATATATATATATATATATATATATATATATATATATATATATATATATATATCTGCTCTCCCTCTCTCTCTCTGAGGAACATAACAGGAGTATAGATGTGTTTATATAAGCTACAAATATCTAAGATGCATCCCAGACCATACTGGAAGATGCAAAATATATATATATATATATCATGAGGGATATATATCTCTCTCTCTCTCTCTCTCTCTCTCTCTCTCTCTCTCTCTCTGTTATATATATATACTGTAATATTTATATATATATATATACATATATATATATATATATACATATATATAATTTATATATATATATACAATATTATATATATATATATATATATATATATATATATATATATATATATATATATATATATATATATATATATATATATATATATATATATATTCCACCCTGACAAAAAATTCTAAGGACGCGAAATCCTAGAATTTGCGATCCCTCCCAATCCAGCGCTGTCAAATAAAGTGTCTACAGTAGCACCTTCCATTGTAAGGCCTGACGCTCACTTTCAGTTGCTGTGTCCCTTGGCACCAAGGAATTTTATCTTGATGTAAAAAACCTCTTCCTTCTATCGATCTCTCAGAGTAGTTGTCGTTCTCTCTCTCTCTCTCTCTCTCTCTCAATCATAGGCAAAGGACTCCCATTCGATTTTGGTGCCTGGCTAACGTATAATAAGTGGGATCACTTTCCTTGGGAATTCGGTATACAGTTCGTGGCTCGAGCCGTGAATTTTAGCTCCTGGTTGTTGGTCGACTGTTGTGGGTTGCAGTGACAGTATGGACAGAGAGAGAGAGAGAGAGGGGCAGATAGAATCGAAAAATTAAAACGTATGTAAGCGATCACATCTGCATTAAAACGAGAATGCCTCGACGAGGTAATCCTCACACCATCTTCCTGAAACCATTCATCTCTCTCTCTCTCTCTCTCTCTCTCTCTCTCTCTCTCTCTCTCTCTCTCTCCTTTTTGGAAGCCCTAGATTGAAGTAAGTAGTAGTGGTGGAAGTAGTATTAGTAGCTAGTAGTATAGCAGTAAGACTAGTAGTAGCAGTGGATTAACACTAAGTCCTGGTCACAGCAAAAGTAGTAACACAGCAAAAGTAGTAAAGTAGGCAAAGAAAGGGCGGAGAGATGTAGTGGCAAAAGTAGTTAAGGGGAAAAGTTGTGAGGAATGAAGGAGAGAAGTCCTCCAGAGAGGTGGGATTGCTTAATTGGGCGAAGGCCGTTTAACCCCTTAGGAAAAAGTTTTCCTAATCAGGGAATGGAGGATTGATTGATTGATAAGTTGATGTAATGTGGCGTCGCAGCAACGAGTTGGCGAAAATATGATGAAAGACGCTGAGAAGTGAGAGGTTTAAATTTTTCTGTGCTGGCTGTCGGATCCAGTGCTTCGTTTTTGGTTTTCTGTAAAAGAAAACTATTGTGCCGGGTTTGTCTGTCCGTCCCCACTTTTTCTGTCGCACTTTACTCTGTCCACCCTCAGATCTTAAAAACTACTGAGGCTAGAGGGCTGCAAATTGGTATATAGAACATCCACCCTCCAATCATCAAACATACCAAATTGCAGCCCTCTAGCCTCAGTAGTTTTTATTTTATTTAAAGTTAAATTTAGCCATAATCGTGCGTCTGGCAACGATATAGGACAGGCCACCAACGGGCATTGTTAAAGTTTCATGGGCCGCGGCTCATACAGCATTATACTGAGAGCACCGAAAGATAGATTTATTTTCGGTGGCCCTCATTATACGCTGTACAGAAAACTCGATTGCGGAAGGAAGCGGAATTCAACAATTCGAATGCACAGTTTACTCCCGGATACCTTTTAATTTTTTTTATATGATAAATCAGGTTTTTCCGAAGAAATTTCTCTCTCTCTCTCTCTCTCTCTCTCTCTCTCTCTCTTCTATTTCTAAACAGCCATATTTCCTCTCTTAGTCCTTCTCTTTTCCCTGTGTCTAAGCACCCATTTTCCTTTCTTCAAAGAATGATTCTCTCTCTCTCGTTTTTCCTTTTAGTAGTTCCCTTATTTTGCTCCCTGCCCCCATTGGAAAATTAAGTAAGGAAAATTAAGCTAGAACCTGCAGAGAAATTCCGAAGAATATTAAGCTGAAAGAAGGAACAAGAAAGTGAGGAGGAATAAAAAAAAAGTCTGAGAAGTGAGAAGTCTGAATTCAATACCCCTCTCTTTCCCCTTTGGGTCAAGCCTAGCGTCAAATGGCAATTAGACACATGCCTGTGGGACCCTCCTGGGTAAACCCCTCTGCCCTGCCTTTCCAGCGCCTTCACCCTGCTTCTCTGCTCCTCTGCCCTATTTAGCAACAGCCATATTCTCTCTCCTAGGCCTTCTCTTTCTCCTGTATGTAAGCTCTCGTTTTCCTTTCTTCAAGGACTCTCTTCTCTCTCTCTCTCTCTCTCTCCTATTTCTAATCTCCTAGGCCTTCTCTTTTCATCTGTATCTAAGCTTCATTTTCCTTTTCTTCAAAGACCCAACTATTTCCAACAGCCATATTCCCTCTCCTAGTCCCTCTCATTTTCCTATCTTCAAACTCCTCTCTCTCTCTCTCTCTCTCTCTCTCTCTCTCTCTCTCTCTCTCTCTCTCAGGGTTAATTGACTTGAGTTCTCACTTGTCAAGATTCCTGAAAGGAGTTATGATGAAAATCATTTAAAAGGCAATAAGGATCCTCAGGGCATGCTATATATAGGGTCTTGACTCCAGAAAAGGGTCTTGTTCTGTTTTTCACCTCGTTCTTCAGACGCATCTATTTTCGTTAGTCGAATTCCTCGGTCTGAATTGTGAAACAGTAGTACAAATAATAATAATAATAATAATAATAATAATAATAATAATAATAATAATAATAAACTGTCATACAAACTCAATGGCATCCTGACGGTCATTGTGTTTAATGACGTTTGTTTGAGAGAGGGTCTTCTTCGGCAATAATAATAATAATAATAATAATAATAATAATAATAATAATAATAATAATAATAATAATATTTCTCACCTGCGCCACTATTACTTTGTAGTTTTTTTTATTCCGCCATCTTTTACTCTTTGAACTTAGCTTCATCTTTTTCTTATTTTCGTATTCATTGAGCCTTTGCTACTGTCTTCATCATATATACATATATATATATATATATATATATATATATATATATATATATATATATATATATATATATATATATAAATATATACATATACATATATATATATATATATATATATACATATATATACATATATATATATATATATATATATATATATATATATATATATAATATATATATATATATACCCCAAAGCCAAAATCAAAGTCCTTCAGAAAGAAGGCATCTTCCTTACCCCATAAATGGGAAAAGCACATTAAAAGAAGAAGATATATATATACATATATGTATATATATACATATATTATATATATATATATATATATATATATATATATATATATATATATATATATATATATATACACACATATATATACACACATAAATTTACAAGAATAGCTAAAGACAAAAGGAAAAGAAGTAAGCTTGTCGTGGTGGAGGCATAGGCCTGGAAAGAAACTGAACATTTCTGTCACTCGGACACAGCTGACTGCGGAGACGTCACTTAAAATTGAAGCAAGAAAAGTAGGGAGGAGGGGGAATGACACGACTGGAACACTGGTGAATAAAAACATATCTTTAGTAGTATGCAGACAGACTGCAAGCATTAACTTCGTGTGAAGTTTCAAGAAACTTCTGTGTGAATTTTATCCCAGCTAGATATTGATTTTCAGTCTGTCTGTCAGGCGTAACAAATGACAGTTTTTAATTGCGATATTGTTGTTTGCTATTCAGCTTCTCTTTAAAACCTTTTTGTATTTCTCCCATTGCTGCTCATGTATACATCTTTAAACCTGACACTACACACACACACACACACATATATATATATATATAGAGTATATATATATATATATATATATATATATATATATATATATATATTATATATAAATATATATAAAATACGACTAATACGCGTACTAATTGTACCCAAAGTGCCCTAATTTACATGTTATAAGGTATACGTTCTCGACACAGTTCGTATAGATAGCCTAAGAATTTCACATTGCAATGTCGAAAGATTTCTGGAGCATTTGCGATTAGCGCGCGAGAACGATCTGAAAGTTAAAAAGCGCTTGCATGAGGTTGGTGTTTATTGTAGAAAGGTAACCTTTAATAAGGCCGTGTGCAATAAATTGTTATCGCAATACTTTTGTAATACAAGATAGGAGTACAAATTTAGTCCCTTGAGGGGAGGTGGTGCAGTCAGTGTACCTCACACGGTGCGCTGTAGTTGTTACTTGAGGTTCTTTGAAGCGTCCCTTCGGTCCCTAGCTGCAACCCCTTTCATTCATTTTAGTGTACCTCCGTTCATATTATCTTTCTTCCATCTTACTGTCCACCCTCTCCTAACAGGTATTTCGTAGTGCCATTGCGAGGTCTTCCTCCTGTTACACCTTTCAAACCTCCTTTTCTCTTAATTTCCCACTCAGCGCTGAATGCCCAACTTCAGTCCGTTACCCATGTTTTTGTTCAAGAACCCTGATACATATAAGCACTGAGTTTCGTCTAGGTTGCAGTAACGAGGTAATATAGGTACGAGGGGCGCAATTATCATGGTAATTACGAGAGCGCCTCTCGAAGGGTACACGTCGTGATCTCCATGAATGATAATCACGACGTTGAATACACAAGGAGACTTTGTCACTGATTATGACAGTGGTGTTGGTCCGTGAGATTGTCAGTGGATTAGGATTCTCTGAATTTAATGCCTGACCCGCCAGAATTCGATTAATGTTATGTCAGAAGAGACAGTGACGTCAGAAAAACCATGCCGTCAAAAGTGACGTATGTATAGATGCAAGGAATTGACTTTAGAAAGAAATCATTTATCTTTCTTCTGTACAAAAAAAAATTAATTTGGTGATCTAAAGATGCCATTGAAATGGTCTAAAGGCCAAGTTTATATATTGGTTTAATAAAAAAATCCCCATTCTCTCTCTCTCTCTCTCTCTCTCTCTCTCTCTCTCTCTCTCTCTCTCTCTCCTCACACACACACACACACACACACACACACACCTCCTCACCACACACACACACACACACACACACACACACACACTTAAATGAAAATTCCCATCTTTATCTCTCTCTCAATCTAGTGGTTTTGACTGAAGGAAAATCTGCTTAAAACTCCAATCTTTCCTCTCCTCTCTTCTTTCTTACACACACACACACACACACACGCAAAGAGTAAAAAAAAAAAACTTAATTCCTCCAAATGTCCTGAGAATCTGTTCGTCAAGGAAAATGTTATTTTGTCTAAATGGAATGAACGAGAGACTCATTAAAGTCCTAATCTTCTTAACGAGGTACTTTCGAAAAAAGAAATCGGAGAAGAAAAGAAAAGTAGTAGTCCCTGCGTCTCCCCAGACAGGAGACGAATGTCCTACAGGTTCCAAGGACGGCAGGAGACTGTCGTTGCTGTCTTATTTTAATTTTTTTGTGGGGGGGGTGTGGGTTTTTCTTCTCTAATATCTGACTTTTCTTTTTGCATTTCCTATTAGCTTTTGTACTTCTCTCTGATGAATGCCATATTTTTCGGAAGCTTCTTGAATTTTAAGACAGTGGACCGTGTGGGCTTGTGTACCATATGAATAAGGGTTCATCTTCTGAATAATAATAATAATAATAAGAGATAGAGAGAGAGGAAAGTGTCTATAAGTTGAAACTTTGTGTCAGGCCTTTGTCCATTCTTTTGGATTTTTAAGGGTCCTTCAGCTGATTTAGGGATTCTTCTTCCTGTTTGTCTTTCCCCTCTCGGTATATTGACATTCTCCCATTTTGCTCAGCCACTTTTCCTGCTGTACTCTCTCTCTCTCTCTCCCTCTCTCTCCTGTATCACGCACAATATGACTCCCCATCAAACGATACCATTGTTCCTCAACTTTCGAGGCGCAATTATTTGCTAAGGGTTGTAACACAACCACCCATACAACCGCCCGCTCCGACGCCATATATCACCACTTTTTTTTGTTATTTACTTTTGTTTTGGGGGGTCTTCTTATGTTTCCAGCACCCCACCCTCCCTCCCCCCCTGTCTCACTCACGCCAGTCTCCACACTTCATCATTTTCTTCTTATCGTATGGCTATTCATCACCTTCCAATAGATTTTGTGCCAAGGGAGGCGAGTAAAGCCCCTGGAGATTGATGGTGTCACACTGCTGCTCTCTTGTTTACCGGCACCGTTCGTTTCGGATTCTTTGGTATTCCCGCCCTGTGTTTACCAGCACCGTTCGTTTCAGAATCTTTGCTGTTGGACGCGGTCTATTTATTACGCCGTTGGGTCCATTAGCTGAGCCAGAGAACCTCCTCCGTTTCAGAGTGGGTTAATTTTACAGGGCCTCGCAGTCATTTTGGTTAATAACGTTCAGTAGGCTGGCCTTATCATTAAGGGGAGGCAAAACACACTCGAGGGAATAGAGTTGGGAGAATGTCTACTTTTGGTAGTTTGGTTTCGTAACAGTTTAATGGAAAAGATCATTATTTTTCTTTATATATTAAATGATCAGTTTCGTGTTTAATATTCCTTACCATATTTACATGGTTACATCCCGGGCCAAAATTTTGATGAAATCTCATTGCAATTTTCTTTCATTTTGAAACGTGGTTACAAGCTTTACAGTCTACCTTATAAAAAACTGTTTAGTTCAGGATGGCGCTTCTACTAAAAGCGTGTTTTGCTTTTCTTCACCGACTGATGGTTTGTGGCCATATTTGTCTTTATTTCCAAGTCCGTGTTTTTGTTTTATTTGCTCTATAGTTTTCGTCTTTCTGTCTGTTCTTTTTTCTTTCCATTTTGTGAATGATTTTAAGTTAATTTGCTTTTTGCTAGCAGTGTTTTGCAGCATACAATGCTGTCTTTTGATGAGAAACAGAGATAATTTAATAATAATAATAATACACATAAAATAATAATAATAACCATTACCATCATCATCATCACTAACATCACTAACATCACTATCACTACCATCATCATCATCATCATCATAATATTAAACTGAACTAAGGTGGTGATTTCAGTGCATCGCAGTGAAATGGGGCGATATTATAAATGTTTATGAATGTAAGAACTTGAAGCTCGCAAGAAAAGCACTAGCAGTTACAGCCCTGGAAAAGCAGCAGCGTTTACATATCTGCCCTAAAAGGCTGAGCGAATCGCCGAAGAACCTTACGAAAGTGCAAAAAGCCGTCCAACTTTTCAAGACTTTTCGGCTCTTAAAGGCCCTCCAGTAATGTCTGTCATTTTTAGCTGGGTCTCCTCCTCCTCCTCCTCCTCCTCCTCCTCCTCCTCCTCCTCCTCCTCCTCCTCTTGAGAACACCCACTATCCAACATTAGCGAATCTTCTAATACTTTTCGCGTCTAACGACGCCACGTAACAAGTTTTTGATGACTTTCATCGTTAAAGAAACAACAGCTCCGTTGCTCGGCAGATTTTCATAACTCGCTTCCGAGTCTCGCGTTTTCTTTAGTATCGCCTGTATCCCGTTTTCTTTCGAATGGTCTGCGTGACGTGTTTCTCCCATGTTCTGCAGATTTTTGCTGACTCGACAAATTCGACATCGGACTCTGGCCGGTGAAAGTATGCTGTACTTTCTCATCCTTCGAAGGAAGATGCTTGTGTATTACTTGAGTATTTTACTTTTGGTTTGTGATTGTTATTATGCTTTGTTTCTTAGCTTGCCCTGTTTGTTGCATCCATGCTCTGTTGCCTAGACATCAGCATTCTCGCGGACTGCAGACACGCCCTGCTTGTTGCGTGTCGCCTTCATTTAATGATGGTCTTCACGCATCTGGGGGTATAGTCGTTCCCTTTTTATTATTATTATTATAAAGTCTCTCTTGATAAAGGTTGGCGTGCGTACGCCTTCATATTCTCACTAGCTCCTCCTCCATGGTGGTGTTGGTTCTTGGGTAAGGAATTGTCAACTTCTGTTTAAAAAAAAGAAAAAAAAAGAAAAAGAATGTCATGATAATATATCAGGTCGTTAGTGAAATTAGTGGGCCTTACTAACTTATTGACAGCCTCCGCTAGAGAAATTTAGCTATATATATAATCATATTCTGCAGCAGACTTCATAGTCATGGTAGCCAGTCCGATCTATTTCAGCTTCATTTCATGAATATAACTTCTGCCTTCCTAGTCTTTGTGTTTCAGCGAGTTTCCGGTTGGTAGGAACTTATACTAATAGTTACTGAGTTTCCTGTTAAATAGTTTTCTCTCTCTCTGAGTTTGCTTTTCTTAAATAGGTTTTGCTCTCTCTCTCTCTCTCTCTCTCTCTCTCTCTCTCTCTCCTCTCCTCTCTCTCTCTCTCACTGCGTTTTGTTTACATGGTTTTATAGGTCTCTCTCTCTCTCTCTCTCTAGTCTCTCTCTCTCCATACTGCTCTCTCTCTCTCTCTCTCTCTCTCTCTCTCTCCATACTGAGTTTTGTTTTACATAAGTTGTGCTCTCTCTCTCTCTCTCTCTCTCTCTCTCTCTCTCTCTCTCTCTCTCTCTCTCTCTCTCTCATGCCGTTGGATATAAAAGAAACAGATAAAAACAGTATTACAGAGGAGTAATGAAGTCGAAGAATTCTTACGCAAACGAAATACCTCTGTTCATTCTCTTCGCGTTCATATTTCTGGAGTTCCGTTCAGCTGCTTTTATCTTCTAGTTCCAGTTGCTTTTAAATCCTTTTTTTTTTCTTTTTCATTCCTAATCATTTTCATTTCTCAGTCCAAAGCCGCCATAATCTGTTTTATTTCCTTTCCGAGGGAATTTCATCATTTCTCGTCTTTTGTTAATTTATCCTCTGTTCATTTTCTATTTCTCTTTAGTTGTTTTTAAGTTTTTAATTCCTCGTTTTGATGGTTTGTAGAGATGTCTAACCCTTTTTCAGTCCGTCCAGGTTGTTCTTCAAACCCTTCTCCCACATGACAGTTATTTTATTTGTTATTTTATTTATTTATTTTATTATTTCTTTTACTATTATTTTATTTATTTATTTTATTATTTCTTTTACTATTATTTATTGGTTATTCATGTTCTTGATTTCGTTCTTGAGTTCCTTACAAATGTCCTTCATTCCTTTTGTCAGTTCGGGATGCCTTTCAGTCTATGTCCGTTCCTTCTTTGTGTTATTTGTTCATTTTGCAGTTAGTTCCAGATTTTATTCATTCCAATCATAATTTAATATCCTGCGTTATTCATCCAGTTTTCAATTTCCTCTTATCGTCGTTCGCAACTTCGGGTCTTAGATGTCGTTAAACCTAGGCAACTAATCAACATTGGAGATTAGTTCAGGATATGCGTGGGATCTCCGCGTTTTCACTAATTGGTACAGAGCCTCATTGCATCAGAACATAAATCTGAGTGTTGCAGACAGCAAAATAAGTATATACCTCTGTCTCTCTCTCTCTCTCTCTCTCTCTCTCTCTCTCTCTCTCTCTCTCTCTCTCTCTCTCTCTCTCTATTTATTCATCTGTCTCACTCTGTTTCTCACACTCCTGTATGTCATTGCACTTTATTGTCATGTATTATCTTCACATTTCATCCATTCGTCTTTATCGAAAGATTCCTGTTTTCTGGAATCGACATGCCATTATGGTAGTGACTTGGCCTATATGGCAGGAGGAGGAGGGGAGGAGGAGGAGGAGGAGGAGGAGGAGGAGGAGGCGACAGTCGTGGGTTGCTACAGGTTGGGCGGGTGGCTTCCAGGAACGAAGAACGAGGTGGTATTGGGAATTGGGGTAGGGGGAAGAGAAGCCTCCTGGAGGTTTATGGGAGGGGGGGGGGGAGTGACACAGCTGGAAGCAGGTGGGTGGGAGGGATGGGTTCGGGTTCACCGGCATGGAATTTACAATTCCAGGATGAGATGGAGGTTGAATTTACAAGGCTGGTGTAGGAAGCTGCTAAAGAGGTTAAAAGGGGGGTTGGGTGGGGAGGAAGAGGGGGAGAGGAAGGGCCTTTTGTCAAAGATGAAAATTCTCGAGATTTCTCTCCCCCCTCCACCCAGGTTGGGGCCACGGGGAGCAATTGGGCGTTTGGGGGACATAGGGATTTTTACTTGGCATCGAAGGGTGGGTGGAATGAACGAAAGGGTGGGAGGATGAATAAGTGGAGAAAGGGCAGGAGGATAAGGGAGAGGAAGAAGAAGAAAGAAAGGAATAAGAAGAAAAGAAGAGAGAAGATACAGAGGGAGTTATAAATAAAAGGGTTATTTTCAGACGTAGAGGGAAGTGCATGGGAAGACTGGCTGTCTGTGGGTGGAATGAACGAATGGTGGGAGGATGAGGAAGTGGAGAAAGGGCAGAAGAAGAAGAAGAAGAAGAAAAGAAGGGAGGAAATATAGAGGGAGTTATGAATAAAAGAGTTATTTTCAGACGCCGAGGAAAGTGCGTGGGAAGACTGGCTGTCTTTTTAAGCCTGCCCAATTTAGATGTTCCATCCATCCCAACAGTTGGGTACAACTAAGTCCCACGCACTTACACCCATTAATTCGCCTTAATGGCTTCATAACAAACCCCGGAAATTGGAAGGGGGGGTTTTATCTCGTTGTGGCTCGACGAGCCCGAATTTTATTTCCGCCATTTGGCAACAGGGAAGAAGGAAGATGCTATTTGTGAAGGCACACAAGTCTTGTGAAATGTTGCTTTTCAAAGGAATGCTCGAAATTTATGCCTGCTAGGAAGTGGGTTCGCTTTGTCATCGAATGTTGATAAACGGGAAATTGTTGTGGGGTTTTATGAGGCAGTTTGATTAGTTTCGTTTTGTTTTTGATGTGATGTGATGTGAAAGCGATGTTAATCATTCAATGTTAGGAGCATACGAAAGGAAAATGAACCTACTTTTGTTTTGATTGAAATAATGGTTATTAAACGATGGGGTAAATGGAAATATCTCCATTCAAGTGCGTTAGAACTTCTCTCTTGGTACACTTACAAAAATACTTAGAAGAGTAAACATTTTATTGGTTTTTGTTGTCTCTCTCTCTCTCTCTCTCTCTCTCTCTCTCTCTCTCTAGTGGTGGAAATATCTCCATTCAAGTGCGTTAGAACTTCTCTCTTGGTACACTAACAAAAATACTTTCA
>NC_089793.1:4067823-4077823 GCF_040412425.1 Macrobrachium rosenbergii | reverse complement strand
AGCATCTTTTTGCATTTTCTTCAATTTTCCTCAGTTTGCAAGGTAGATTTTTAAGTAATGCTCTAGCTTTAAAAGCTGTTTATCACATGCTGCGTCGAATATGTCCTGCTTAGTAACTGAAAGAATGCAATCTGATTACTTTGTAGCATTAATAATGGCATTGTAATCGTATTGGATATATGGTAACAGGGTAAGCAGAGTGTAAAAATGATTGCAGTTTCCCAGAGATTATCTTGAATCGGACGGTGTTAAAATAAAATGAAACGACATAGCTTTAAATATCTAAGCTCTGATGTAACAGAGTGGGTTGCTGTCGCAAACATTTTGATGAATAGATGCTGCTACCAGCGGTTTCGTGATTGATGATACTAACGTTTTGGTGTTTGAAAGCTGCAGGCATTTGGTGCAAACGTGGATAGTACGAACGTTTTTTTTTGTCAGTGGAGATTAGAAGCTCTTTGATTGATATTGCTACAAACGTTTTGGAATGTGGATGCTACGAACGTTAATGTGGATGAACTTAATGCGTTTGAATGCGTGTTTAAAAGAATCCGCATGCATATACAATTACTGTAGTCATGCACATATCCCGTTATTGAAAATATTTTCTAGCCTTCAAAATATGCAACTTCATTGACTTTTTTTTATCTGGTGCCAAAAAAATATGCATTTTTTTCCAGCCATTCCATTTATCTTTGTTTTATTTCAATTCTTAACATTAATTTGCAGTCAACTTGTATTTTTTTTCCCCTAAAACCTTTTTCAAATCCTACGTTTTTAGTTTCTCTTTCAGTAAGCCGTAGATATAATAATGTGGTCAGGATTCTGAATAAGTTATATAATCCTGTAGATTTGGAAAGGGTCAAATATTGATAATGTCATAATGTCATCGATTTTATTGTCGCGTTTTTGTTATTACGTTGAATTATCTTGATAGTAGTAATATTAATAGTATTACTAGTAACTCCCCGAAGACCCAAGCAATTTAATTTTGAACTTTTCGCTATTATAAAGTATTCTGCAATACTAACACTATTACCACTGATATTATTATTACTACAACTACTCCCCGAAGACCCAAGCAATTTAATTTTGAACTTTTCGTTATTGTAAAGTATTCTGCAATATAACACTATTACTACTGATATTACTATTACTACCACTACTGCTAATACTGCTACTAATATTCCTACCACTACTGCTAATACTGCTGCTACTATTACTACCTCTACTGCAGGTATTGCCGTGCCTGCCGATGACATAAGGAGTCACTCCGCTCCTGACGTAAAGTGTGACAAATAGCATGGCTATAACTTCCGCTTCTTTGTTATGAAGATATACTGGAAGTTCCCCCAACCCTCCCCATCCCAAAACCCCACCTCCAACGCCACCCCCAACTCCTCCCCACCCTCCTCCAATTCCACCAATATCACCACCACGAGAAAGTACTGTCACCACGATTCCTGGTTTGGTCGCGCGGTAAAAATATGAGAGAGAGAGAGAGAGAGAGAGAGAGAGAGAGAGAGAGAGAGAGAGAGAGAGGCAGGCGGGTATTTGGGTATTTTGTTTTCATCAACGTCGTCTTCGAATCTCGTTCAGTATTCGTTATAGGCCCTCTACGCCGAGCTAAATGCGCCGTTTTTCGTTTAGAGTGACGTTGGGATATAAGCGTGAATTCCTCGGCTGGTGGGACGTGTTGTTATTGTTTAGATATTTTCCTTTTTGTTTTTTGTTTGTTTTGGATAATGATGCAAGTTTTAATAAACCTTTGAAGCGGTATATTTATTATATATATATATATATATATATATATATATATATATATATATATATATATATATATATATATATATATATATATAAGCTAAAAAAATTCCATGTGAGCTCATTATATCCATCGACTGGAAAATAAGTTTGGCAAACACCGGGTAATTCGGAGGAAATTAGTTCACTAATTAGTATTTCTGCCGATTAAGTATCAAATAGGAACTGGCTCACTTTCACGCTACAACATATTCTCCTGTTCATTAACAAATAGGTTTAATCTGTTTTGGTGGGAAGTTTATGTAATGCGTATATTCGTAAATTTATATATATGTAATTTTTATCACACCGTGATTGATATACGTTCACGAAGCTACAAATGTCGCTTAATATCCAATTCACGCTACTTCGGGAATATTCCCGATAGGGAATTATCACCGAAGGGGAGTTTTTTATTTTTAATTTTTTTATCACTTAAAAAAATTTCCCTATCGGGGATAATTCCCCATCGGGGATATTCCCGAAGTAACGTGAATTGGATATTGAGCGACATTTGTAGCTTCATGAATATGTATATGTATATACATATATACTGTATATACATGTGTGTGTTTGTGTATATATAAAGTACTTATAATACTTTTCAGCAAGTATTTTGAGACGAGGTTGCTGTTTCTGTATCCGTAGTCTTAACCCCATCAAGATAATTATAAATGAGGAATGTTGTTCATTTTTTTCCAAAGGTAAATTGTATAAATACTATTTTCAAGGAATTTTATTAAGCGAGAAAAATATTTTTGGTTTTTATATTCAAATAAGTGTTTTATATTTTAAACCAGATTTAATCTACCTCTTCACTTCACGCTTATTTCCTGATGATTTTGCTTAAAAAATGTCGAAGTTTTTCTTTTTTATTCGCTTGAGGCAGGTTGCTTTCATCTTTTGTTTGAAAATAATGTGTCCTTATATACGTACATTATTCAGAACTTACTTTGCTAAGCAGAAAATGATCGTTTTGAAAGGAATTTATTCTTTGCATACAGTGACGTACCTCCCCGAGCAGCATTTTCCCGAGAGTAACCGAATATCGGGACCTTTCCCTGAAAAAACGGGACGCCATATCTAAAAAAACTAACCATAGAATTTTCTTGAAAACTCATCTCATTAAGTTTCTACACCCACCTGTACCAAACGTAACTCGGGGCATGTTTCACACCCAAATTGGCTTGACATATATATAAGCATAACCTAACCTAGGGGCATGTTTCCCACACCCAAATTATTGTATATATATAAGCATAACCTAACCTAAACTAATAGGGGCATGGCAAAAAAACCGGGCCTGGTGCAATACTAGCATACATCTCAGAATTTGCTGTGTTGTCCGGCACCGTATACTTAGCTGGTAGAACTGTGGAGAACTAAAAGCAATTTGGACTGGGTATCGCTAAACATCTCTGTTTGATTAAACTTTGTTTCAGCACTGAGAGGCTGCACTCGGATTAACTGGGCTTTTAAGGCGTATTATCTGCATGATACATTTTCCCTTTTTCGCATATCGGAAAATATGGGATTTTCCATCGTATATCTTGTTGTTCATCTACTTTTATTTTTTGCATTCTGTTTTCTATTTGCCTTCTCTCAGAATCACATTATATATATATATATATATATATATATATATATATATATATATATATATATATATATATATATATATATATATATATATATAAAGTCTTTCAGAAGTATTATTTATCTAAAAAATGTACACAAACTGCAGTGTGTATAAAAACAGAGGTCAGAATAATGAAATACTTTCGTAATAGGAAAAAGTATGCGTTGGCAAATGGAAAAAGCCACTCAAAGGAAAAGACTGGAAACCTATTAGGCATTTCTCTTAAAAAAATATCTTTCCAGTCCCATTAATTCATCTTCAATAAATGATAATTTTTTTCCATCACATTCTTCGTCTTTTTTTTTTTATCAAAATATCTGTTACATTTCATATCTTTTCATTTTTAGAAAATATTTTGTATCTCTCTCTCTCTCTCTCTTCTTCCTTCCTTCCTCCTCTCTCTCTCTCTCTCTCTCTCTCTCTCTCTCTCTCTCTCTCTCGTCTTTTTTTTTTTTTCAGAGGCGAAATACATTTGCGAAAAGGCAAAACGTCCATCACAGAAGGGAATATTCCATTTTCTCTCTGGGAGAATATTGGACGTAATGGAGTGGATGGGTTAAATGATAGTAGCGCACAACCGCCGAGGGATTAATCGCGGGAATTTTTTCCAGAAAGTATTTTTTTAGGTTTAGTTTTTCTAGGTTTAGTTTTTTCAGGTTTAGTTTTTTTTTTTTTACCGGGATACTGGTTTTCCTACCTTGGTTTTAGCTCATTAATCCTGGAATTTGCTTTTCATTTTAATTGTTTTCTGGCTTTATTTACTGTTTTTCATTTTTTTATTTAACCTGTTATTTTTATCCTGGAATTTGTTTTTCATTTTAATTTAACTTTTTATTTTTATTTCTATTATATTTATTTTTATCCTGGAATTTGTTTTTCATTTTAATTTAACCTGTTTTTTATTTTTATTTTCTTACATTTTATTTTTTTTTTATTTTACTGGATTATTTGTTTTTATCATTTTTTTTAAAACTTAACTCATTTTTATTTTTATTTTTATTATATTTATTTTATCCTGAATTTGTTTTCATTTTTAATTTAACTCTGTTTTTTTATTTTTACTTATTATATTTATTTTTATCCTGATTTTTACTTATTATTTTTTTCTATTTAAATTTAATCATTTTTTATTTTTATTTTTATTATATTTATTTTTATCCTGGACTTTGTTTTTCATTTTAATTTAACCTGTTTTTACTGGGTCTTGCCATTTCTTTTTATTTTCCTGCAATGTTGTTTCACTGTCTTTCCATTTATATTTTATCTTTGCTCGTTTTCCTACACTTTATGCTATACACTACATAAATATTTATATCTTTACTTTTTATATTTTAGTGTATCTTTTTTTATGGATTTTATTCAAATAATCGTATTTTCAACCTCATGCTTCAGGATGTTGATCACCTCTTTTGGTTCATTTTGATGATCTGGTTAATTAACTGTCAACATTGCAAACTCATCTCTTTCTCTATCGAATATGGACGAAGATTATTCGTGGTTCCTTTAGTGTCTCTTTTCTTTCACACGGCGGCGAATTTCCGTCAAAGATTACGGAGTGGATGTCCATCAGTCAAGGGAACAATTATTGGATTTTGAAATACACCCGAGTATTTTCGTTTTTTTTCTCTCTCTCTCTCCTTATTGCCGGCATGCGAGGTCTGAGTGCATTTCACTTTCTGGTATGCAAAAGGTTATATGTTTTCAAAATTATATATATATATATATATATATATATATATATATATATATATATATATATATATATATATATATATATATATTTATACATTTTAAAAGACAAGTTCCATTCTTTAAACCCGTTTGATGGTAGGTTTGCTTGCATTTTGAATGTTACGTTTCCATTTTCTGTTTGGATTTGCAAGAATAGTTGTGCATTTAGTATCCAAATTTTTTTTCTTAGATATGTTTTCTAGAAAATATAGGGGTTCGTGTGTGCAATTAATGTGAGTGATGCCTGTTTGAAAAGGTAATGTGTGTGTGTGTGTATGTATATACATAAATACATACGTGTAATAATTATATATATGTACATATATGCGTGTGTGTGTGTGTGTGTGTGTGTATTTGCTGTGTGTGTGTGTATATATATATATATATATATATATACATATATATATATATATATATATGTGTGTGTGTGTGTGTGTGTGTGTGTGTGTCTATATATATTAAGAGAGAGAGAGAGAGAGTAGAGAGAGAGAGAGAGGAGAGAGAGAGAGAGAGAGAGAGAGAGATTATTTACAATTCAAAGGTATATTTCTTTTGGGATGATATTTCATCATGTTGTAATCAAACTGATTTCATCCTGAATAATTCTCTGTGGTTAGCCTTAAGTTTTGTCAGTAACGGCAGGAATGTCTTATGAAGAAAAACACGCGTATATATATGTATATATATACATATATATAGATATGCAGTATACATATACACACATATACATATGGAGTATGGGTTTCAAGTTAAATCTCTTATCGGCAATCAGTGGTGGTTGTTGGTTTAGCCTTAACGAAGCGTAACTTTACTCTGATTCGACCTAACGAACCTAAGATTGCCCAGGCTTTGAATTTAACGAGTATTGCTACGGTTACCTTATTAAATCTTAGGCTTCCCGGTTTGCGGTACGCTAGTTTGTAAAGGAAATTGGCCACGATTCTCCGTCCTGTAAACATATTGGTACTTATTTTTCATTTAATCGTATTTGTACTTATTTCACCTTTAATTAAGTTGGTACTTACTTTTAAAACATTTCTATCAAATTTATGCATTTCTATTATTCCTTCTTTTGTTGATAGTGTTTTCTTTTCTTTTTTTGTTTCATGTATCGTCTAGTCATTTTGGCAGATTTTTTTTTTCTAAAGGAAGTTCATTAAGTTTTTGCTGTCGCTTTCTTTTGTCAAATTTTGTATAATTCATTCATTTAACTAAAATTTTTAGACAGCTGTTTACATCTTGTCATCTGTAATTTTTGGAGGGGCGAAAGTTCAAGGACAAAGAATTCAATGAAAAATCGATGGTAAAAGTTTTTATGCAAAAAAACTGCGATGGTTTGTACATGTGGAGATACCCAGAGAGCTGAGAGTTATAGATGAAGAGAACAGTTGCAGAAAATTAAGATCTGCGACGTATTCCTTATTAGAACATAAAACAGAAATTTAAAGAATCCTTTGCAATCACGGGAAAGTTTATATGTGCAAGAGGTAGTCGTTAAGAAATTACTGTTAATAAGACATTTATTTACTTTTATTCCATACCGAAGAAAAAAAAAAGTTTTAGAATGGTCTCAGAATTTTATCCTTAAAGGGAGAGAAAGGGATAGTTAAAAAAAAAAAAAAAGGGAGCGAATAATTTCGTAGTTCCGAAAATATTTCTGCCACTGAACCGTCACGCAAGGGTCCCTTTGTGCCTGGATTTTTTTTGTTACCCATACCCACTTCATTTCAGCCCATCTCTCCACTTCGTTCATCTCTAAAAAAAATACAGTTGTGGGGGAGAGAGAGAGAGAGAGAGAGAGAGGCGCATCACTCCCTGGGCGTTTCATCACAGGTATTCTGCCGGCTTTGTCTGTCCGTCCGCACTTTTTCTGTCCGAACTCAGATATTAAAAACTAGTGAGGCTAGAGGGCTGCAAATTGGTATGTTGATCATCCATCCTCCAATCATCAAAATACCTAATTGCAGCCCTCTGGCCTCAGTAGTTTTTATTTTATATAAGGTTAAAGTCAGCCATAATCGTGCGTCTGGCAGTGATATAGGACATGCCACCACCGGCCCGTGGTTAAAGTTTCACTGGACGCGGCTAATACAACATTATACCGAGATCACCGGAAGATAGATCTATTTTCGGTGGCCTTGATTATTCGCTGCACAGAAAACTCGGCTGCGCCGAAGGAGCTTCGGTGCATTTTTTACTTGTTTCTTAGTACCGATAGTTTATAATATTACGACAGACCTTGCCGCAATACACAAGGTTATGTTTATCCCTCGTGCGGATATACAGTGATTATTACACTAGACGGTCGTCAAAAGCTGCAGCTGACAAGTTTACGTTGATTCGCCTCTTCTCTGAATTCTCGAGAGCAGTAATGCCTCCCAGAATCGGCCTCGCGAATCGACATTTGATTGGAGCTGTATTAGAGTATGCAAATGATACCGTTCGTCGGCGTTCCCCAAGGATTTCTTATGATTCATGCTCATATGCATCCGGTAATTAAACTGTGGTGGATTAGAGTAAAGAATATTATCTCTATTTTCGCAATTTTATGTATACATTTGAATAAAATGAATTAATCGCCTCCGTCAAATCTAGTGAACTTACACGCACACACACACCCACGTTTCATCGGCATTGGTGGGCGATTTGGGATGGATTGCTGATTAGCATCCTCTCTCCGCAGTTATCATCGCTATCCCTTAACAGGACCTGGGAGTAAGTGACCAGATACTCCCCGGAGTTGAAGTTGATGTAATTCAGCTTTATTTGTGATTGTCTGTATGCTTAAAGTATAGTACTTTGCAGATTGTTTATTACTACACATACACACACACATTATATATATATATTATACACACACACACACATATATATATATATACATATACATATATACAGTATATACGTATGTATCAAGAACAGGACCTCATTTCAACCGGATGGTATCTAACAGAGATTTTTATAAAAAATGTTACAAGTTTTCAAGGACCGTCTGTCCTCATCATATGGTAGCCGTGAAATGCTGCTACTATACTGTAAGGAAAAAGTTCTTGAAAGCTTGCAATTTTTTTAAACAACAATCTCCATTAGAAACCATTCTATTTAAATGAGGTCCTGGTTTTAATAATATAAACTATATGTATATATACATATATGTGTGTGTGTGTTTTTTTTATTGCTACTCAGCCCCAGAACTGCACATGACATATATGAGTAGAAAAATCACTGTAAAATTAAAAATTAAAGACTTGAACTACTACTACTACTACTACTACTACTAATAATAATAATAATAATAATAATAATAATAATAATAATAATAATAATAATAATAATAATGTAAGAACAAAATGGAAAGTTGCTCCAAGTATTGCAACATAAATGGTATGGAAGCAGATACAATACCCCGTTAAAAACCAAGCATTTTAACTTGGCTGAAAACACATCTGTAATGAACACGGTAGCACACTACTCAAAAACGCTTCTGTAATCTATAAGGAAAAAAATGTCTGTAAAAAATTAAGGCTAGAGGCGAGAAGCTTTCCACAAAAGTTTTTCTTTCGTGTCTAAAACAAAAAAATTCTTATAAGGAGTGTTAATAATTATTGTTTCGGCCCCAAAAAATCATTCCTTTGTTTTAGGATCAAAATTCTTTATTCAGTTTGGATAAAAGTGCAGCATTTTAGTACCTTTATATATATATATATATATATGTTTATCTAGTTTATACATATATTATATATACATATACATATTTTATATATATATATATATATATATGTATATATATATATATATATATATATATATATATATATATATTTATATATATATTACTCCTTCATATTTCCTCTGGCGTGCTTTGGCTCTGTAAGTCATACCAAAGGTGAAACTTGGGTTCTATAATGAAATGACTTTTGTGCCTTTGATCCCAAAAATCACAAACGAAAAAGGAAAAGACACAAAAAAGGCGGAGTTAGTTTTTATACATATATATATTTCTACAGACCGTGACATCTGGATGGACAGAAAAAAACGTTTTTTAATGCAGTAGTTTTTATTTTCGTTGAAATGTTTGATGATGTTTTATTTGCTGAAGCTTTTGCCAAGGTCAGATAAAAGAGGAGAGTTGAGCCCTCACAAAACGCGAAGGGTTACTGTGGTCAGGATAGGATTCTTTTGCGTCTAATATGATGTGAAGTGGCTAGGTATCTCTGAAAGTGTAAATCTTGTCTTTTTTCTGGATCCTTAGGTTGTTGCGCATCGGAATTATCAATGTTCTTTAGTTCACCTTTTATGTTTTAATGTTATTTTTGTGAACATTTCATTTGACATGTTTTTAATTATTGCTTTAAGTTTTTTTCTTTATGGTTTTTCATGTGGCTTTAGAAATTACATAATATTGCGGACGATCTTACCATGTTTTTGTTTGTATGTTTAAAAACCATATTCTTTACTTTAAAGTAGTTGGAATTGTCTCAGAATCTCTCTCTTCCTCTTCTTCTCTCTCTCCTCTCTCTCTCTCTCTCCTTCTCTCTCTCTCTCTCCTGGTGAACTCATAAAGGAAGATTTAACGTATTCTTCAAGCTGCATTGCCTGTGACATCACACATGTGTGACTTAATCTATATACACACGCATGTATATATATATATATATATATATATATATATATATATATATATATATATATATATATATATATATATAATATATACATTTATATATTTGTTATCACTTAATCAATGCCAGTTCAACAAGAAACTATAATTGCCAATTAACGCCGATTGCTATTAGAATTTTTATTGAAATTTTCTCCCACCGTTTT
>NC_089793.1:4057823-4062823 GCF_040412425.1 Macrobrachium rosenbergii | reverse complement strand
TATATATATCTATATATATATAAACATATACACATAAATGTGTTGTAAGTATATGTGTATACATGTATGTATGCATGTGTCTATGTATAGTCTTTGGAGGTTCGTGCCTGCATCTGTTGCAAATGGCTGCCTCTACTCATACCTTTATTATAATCCCCATTATGTATATGGTTATGATGGTCATCAACATCCATCAGCATAAGTGGCGCTAGAATTAGGATAATTGGCCCCCCCTCAAGCAGAGAGAGAGAGAGTGAGGGAAAGAGAGAGAGGGGTTGAGAAGAGAGCAGAGAGAGAGAAGAGTGAGGAAAAGAGAGAGAGTAAACTGAGATAGAGAGAGAGAGAGTGAGGGGAAAGAGAAAGAGAGAGGGAAAGTGAAAGGGTAGAGAGAGAGAGAGAGAGAGAAGAAGAAGAAGGAAGTGAGAGAGAGAGAGAGAGAGAGACAAACAGACAGACAGAGAGGGGGGTTAGAGAGATTGAGAGTGAGCGGGAAAAAAGAGAGAGAGAAGTGGAGGAGGAGAGAGCAGAGTGAAGGGGGCGAGAAGGAGAGAGAGAGAGAGAGTGAAGGGTGGGAAGAGTGAGAAAGTGAAGAGAGAAGAGGGAAGTGAGAGAGAGAGAGAGAGAGAGAGAGAGAGAGAGAGAGAGAGATAGCGTTTCATAGCAGGGCGTTGTTGTTCTCCTCAGCAATAAGCAACAACTCTGTCTCTCGTCTCTATTTTCCGACTTTAACGACTCTTGTTGCGCCTCTGAAGGGCCATATGAAGTGATCTATATTTAACCCGTACTCTTAGGCTCTGACCTACTTTTCTTAAAAAAAAAAAAAAAGAAGAAGGAGGAGGAGGACAGAACAAAGAAGATGAATAAAAAAAAGTTAAAAAAAAAATCGTTCCGTTTAACCCTCGGTTGGATAATCTTTTGAGAGGTTTTGTTCAAGGAGAGAGAGAGAGAGAGAGAGAGAGATTTCAAAACTTTCTCGGCACATTTCTCACAAAAGCAGATTCCGCTGATTCTTCCTCGGACTTTAGCGAGGAGTCTTCGACCGCATGCACGCGCGTGCACGCATGCGGGCTATTTTTATTTTTATTTAACTAAAGGGGAGGGGGAGGTTAGAGGTTGGGGGTTGGGGAAGGGTTGTGCGGAAGTTGAGACTCGAGTGAGCTCTTCCGTAGTAAAACCCTGGAAAGATCTGAATGTGTTTTGGATATTTGTGCTTAAATTTCCAGCACAACCATACACCGATTAGCTTCTCTTATAGAATTGAGAGAGAGAGAGAGAGAGAGAGAGAGAGACGGGGGAGTTGCGGTAGTGACTATGCTGCTAAGTCATTTTGTCATTGGAAACTACTATACGATAATTACGAAGGAATGATGATATGTATATATTTTATTCCATTTCTTTCTTTCCAAAATTTCCCGCATTGCTAGGCAGATTTATAAAAGCCTAATGAAAGATATATTGTATAGCGTGTCTTGCAAAGCAAAAATTTACATCATTGACGGGGGTCAACTTGTGTCATCGCTTCAGTGCATTTGTCAAGGACAATTCTTGTCCTCACGATACGAACAGAAACGTAAGAATCGAATAATCTCGTAAAAACCTTCAGCTATTTAAAGTTTTTATCGCTTCCTATTAGAGAGTTGTTGTTTTTTGTTGTTGTTTTTGTTGTTAGTTGTTTTTTTTCGTTTTTGCTAAAGGAGTAAAGTAAGGAGGAACATTGTTTTTAGAAACTCGATCCCGCTTCCAGTTTTTTTTTTGGAAGGAAAGGATGGCTGACGTTCTGATCGGTGCCAGATGCCTACCTTTCTCTCTCTCTCATTATTTGTACCATTTATTCATCTTGCACCAAACGTGTGCATTCACACACATTTATAGTCACACAGGTAGATAAATATATAGGCGGATAGATCGATAGACAGCTATTCATATAGATAGATAGATAGATAGATAGATAGCTATTAATTTAGATCGGTAGATAGCTATAGATGGATAGTTATTAATATAGATAGATAGCTATCAATATAGATAGATATATAGATCGAAAGACAGATAGATAGCTAATAATGCAGATAGATAGATAGATAGATAGATATTAATCCTGGCACACCGGCTGATTTACCCCAGGGCCGCGCAGCAATTAGAAGGAGCACTTTGTAAACAACCGATGCCAGAGAAGATCCAGAGAGTGAAGAATGTCCCCCCAGTTCCCTGGAGCGAAACGCCGCCCCCCCCCCGGGAGGGGGGCCACCAGCGTTCTCCACCAGGCGCGTCCTCGAGACAATGGGGGACCTCTTTTCAAAGGACAAGTTCTAAGAATGATTACGAAAGGATGAGTGTTGATGTCATTCCCGTGACGTCATCGTTCAATGGATGTCTGTTGACATTGCTCCTGCTGCTTCCCTCTCCATTTTCCTCCCCTCCTCCCCTCCTCCTCCTACAAGTCGTAAACCACCGTCCCCGCACCCTGGCTATGGCCTAAGCTCTACTAGGTGTTCTCCGTTCATATTTAAGTCCAACTCTCATTTTGGGGCTTTTGTGTGTGTGGCTGTGGTGGGAAGTGAGACGGGAAGAATGGGAAGGATGGAAGTGAAGAAGTGCAGAAGCAAGATATGGAGACTATATATATATGTGTGTGTGTGTGTGTATTAAATAATTCATCATATGAATTATTTACAAAGACAGATAAGTGAAGACTTGAAGTTGAACAAAGTTATATATGTCCAAAGGCGGTTGACGAGGAACCAAGAATTTGACCCTTCAGCCGAGACTTTCTGAGTCTCCAGACTTACTAAAATCACTAGTCGACACCCAGGCTCATTCTAATATTATTTGTTGTTTTTAGTGTACAATTTTTCATATCCTACTAACTACGTATCACCAGCTAACATCCGTAAAGGCAACGATGAGCGCAGGCAGAAGATTTCGCCATAAAATGTGGAACAGACTAAAGGTTACAATAAATTTGTCTTCAGGAATCCTGCAACATTTTCCTGGTTAGAGGGAGAGAGAGAGAGAGAGAGAGAGAGAGAGAGAGAGAGAGAGAGAGAGAGAGAGAGAGAGAGAGAACGAATTGGAAAATATTGTACTAGAAGAATGGTTTATTGACCTACCGGTTTAGCAGTTTTAGGGATTTTTTCATGATATTAAGTCGAAATTAAGTAGATTGAAATGTATATATGTGGAGTTTATGCTATTCTTGTAATCACTGACAACTAATGTGAGTTAAAAAGGGTTCCATACCCTTAATGATAATAATTAATCTCATGCTAACTTAATCATTTTTTTCTTTCAGGTAAGTGGATCTTCCCTTGCTCAAAGTGTGTAATCACTGTGTTGAGGCTGACGAAAGGTACGTCATTTGCAATGTCATGTGGCAGTTTGAGGCTTAATGCTTCTTTTTCCGGGTGCGTTTTCACTGAAGCCTTCGGGGAATCACTTATCAAAATATTATTCTCTCTATCCGGAAAGTGGAACCGTCTTGTCGAGTGTTCTTTCAGCGTTCGGTAGATGTTGTTTTCTTTCTTATGTAAATCTTAAAATGGACATTTTAGTTTTTAAAGCTTATGTAAGTAGTGTGAAAGGGAGTTTATATATATATATATATATATATATTTATATATATATATATATATATATATATATATATATATATATATATATTTATATATATATATATATATATATATATATATATATACAGTATATATATATATATATATATATATATATATATATATATATATATATATATATATATATATATATATATATATATATATATATACATATATATATATATATATATATATATATATATATATACATATGACAAGTGAGGCAGTGATTCCATGTCGGTATAAACTTATGAACGAATGTAAAAAAATCAGCTTAGTTATCTAATTATATTTTTTTTTAACTTAGAGCCGATTAAATATAGATCACATTTCGCCCGTAAACTTTCAGCTCTTTTACCGCCTAAGAGTCAAATTACACATTTAACCCTCTTAATTACCATGAAGCCAGGTTGCACTTTTGACCCCCCCTTTGGTAACAGTACGACGAGATACGCTCTTAACCCTGTTATTAACATGACGTCAGGTCACGCTGAAAAGACCTTTCATGGGCAGGAGATCGCGTTTCTCACCTGAGGTCAGGTATCGCTTTTTTTATGTGCTCCCTAATGAATGTTATTCTTAGGTCTCATCTACTGTAGTATTGTGTGGGTGGGTGGAGGACGGTGACTGGTGTTGTATTACTTCCATGAATATTAAAAGATAGTTTGGTTAATAATCAGTATGTGTTTTATGCACTGTACGCTGCTTGTAAATGAATACTAGATTATTGTTATCTAAATGTATGTTTCTAGGGTGTCAAACGTTAATTTTTAAGCTTTTTAATATATATATATATATATATATATATATATATATATATATATATATATATATATATATATATATATATATATATATATATATATATTATATATATATATATATTATATATACATGTAAATATACATATATATATATATATGTATATATAATTATACATAAATATGTATGTATATATATATCATATTTATTTTCACTATGTAAACACATACATTGTTGAGTGTTCCTCGTCGAATCAGTGTCATATTCCTTGTTCCATTAGCGTGCGTGTTAGTCTTGCCAATATAATAATAATAATAATAATAATAATGATAATAATAATAATAATAATAATAACCTTAGAATGTAATTATACGCACTGACACGCGACGTTGAACGTCATTAACGCAGAAAATGGACAAAACAAAGAACCGAAGTAGCAAAAACGTTACAAACAAATCGCCAAAAAAAAAAAAAAAAAAAACTTTCCCCATCATCTTTCAATTCCCTTCTTTGTTTCATTCACGGAATCCATTATTCCTGAAGGGCGGCGACGCCTCGTCCTCTGAAAGACTCATATGAAAGTTTTCCTCCCCCCCTAACACGATTTCCGAATTCAGGTGTGCGAGG
>NC_089793.1:4052823-4055323 GCF_040412425.1 Macrobrachium rosenbergii | reverse complement strand
CATTTCCTGAAAATTTTGCGAAAATTTCATTCATGTAAAAGAATTTAAAAAAAAAATTACTACTCCCACCATCAATTAATTCATAATGATCTCGGCTACATAGATTTTTTGTGAAATATTTTTTCAGCTGAACAAAAAATATATATATACTTTTCTCGTCAAACAAGAAGTTTTTTATAACTTATTTTTTTACTGTTGAAAAAAATTACTCTTTTGCCTCCAAACGAAACTGAATAAAAATTAAGTTTTTTCCTTAAAACAAACAGTTTTTTTCCCAGGATAAATTGAAATAGATCCTGCCAAATTTGTAATAAATATAATAAATCAACAAGTTGGAGGAACTAAGTTAATCCCCACCCCAGGCAATAAAGTTTCGAGACGCCTTTTCCCTCAGTGTACTCAATTGTGTCTCAGTGTAGTTACTTGCTCTTCATTAATGTAGTTTACAGAGTCTCCCCTGTGTTTGTATTGGATTCTCTTGAATACAATTAATTTCTACTTCCTAATGTAGTTACTCAGTGTACTTAATCGTGTCCCGTGAGTATGCTTAATTACTTCTCCTCAGTGTATTCAAATGCGTCTCCTCACTGTATAATTGCTTTTCCTCAGTGTAGTAAGCCGGTTCTCCTCAGTGTATTTAATTGCTTTTTAGTGTAGTTAATCGCTTCTCTTCATTGTGTTGATTGCGTCTCCTCAGCATTTAATTGCTTCTCCTCAGCGTAGTTAATTGCCTTTCCTCAGTATGTAGTTGCTTTTCAGTGTAGTTAATTGCATCTCCTGAGTGTTTAATTGCTTCCTCTCAGTTTAGTTAATAGCGCCTCCTCAGTGTTTAATCGCTTCTCCCCGGTGTAGTTAATTATGTCTCCTCAATATTTAATTGCAGATGATTGCGTCTCCTCAGCATTTAATTGCAGATGATTGCGTCTCCCAATATTTAATTGCAGATGATTGCGTCTCCTCACATTTAATTGCAGATGATTGCTCCTCAGTTAATTGCAGATAGTTAATATTTAATTGGCTGTTGCTCCTCAATGTAGTTCACCTTTTAATTGCACCTCTCGTATTTAGATGCCTCCAAATTGCTTCCAGCATTTAACTGTGTATACGAAGTTTGTTTAATTAAGCTGATTGCGTTCCTTAATCTTGCTTGGGTTTTTCTTTTGGCTTCTCCTCAGAAATGTCCTGTCGAAGACCCATCAAATTCTGGTCGTTTATTTTGTACGAGAAAGGACACTTTAATTGTTTGTTAAATTCTGGTCTTTATTCCCTTATAAGAAAGGACATTCTAATTGTTTTAAGCCATTCCTTATAAGAAAGGACATTCTAATTGTCTCTAAGCCATTCCTTATAAGAAAGTACATTTTAATTGTCTTTAAGCCATTCCTTATAAGAAAGGATATTTTAATTGTCTTTAAGCCATTCCTTATAAGAAAGAACATTTTAATTGTCTTTAAGCCATTCCTTATAAGAAAGGGCATTTTAATTACTTTAAGCCATTCTTTATAAGAAAGGACATTTTAATTCTCTTTAAGCTATTCCTTATAAGAAAGGACATTTTATTTGTCTTTAAGCCATTTCTTACAAGAATGGACATTTTAATTGTTTTCAAGGCATTTCTTATGAGAAAAGACATTTTAATTGTTTTTAAACCATTCCATATAAGAAAGGACATTATAATTATTTTTAATAAATTGCCTTTTTTCAGTAATGCAGAAAACTTTCGGATGGATTCTAGGTTTGAAATTAAGTTTTCATCTAAGACTTGTCACTTTTATATGCATTATTATTATTATTATTATTATTATTATTATTATTATTATTATTATTATTATTATTATTATTATTATTATTATTATTCCTCAAAATGCGATTACATTCTTGTAGGACAAGAGGACCTCCACAGAATGAGAACCCCCAAATGCGAAAGTAAATAAAACTGAACGTAATATAAATGAAACCATTATCAAATAAAATCAAAGCAAAAAAAAAAAAGATAACTAAATTCAAAGAAAAAATACTTCCCCATACCCTCGAGCAGGAATACCCACGCCCAAGGCGAGAGACGACGTGGAGGGATCCCTGTAATACCCTGAATTACCCGTCTTTATTGCCAGGCGGTTCTGAACCGCCGAATTACCCATATATTGGTTCTTGGCCCCTAAAGGGTATATTAATGAAGGTTCAGTGGAGGTCCTGATTGCTTGCCCCGAGATCTTGGCACTGGGAGATGTGTTCGCCTTTTTTCTCGCTTGCGAAGGGTGATAATTCAGTCAAGGTTTCAAGAGTCTTTTCCTCATTTTTAATATTTTATATGTTGTTTATAGTATTTTATATTGCAAGTTTTTATATTGTTTTTTATCTATTTCTCTTTTATAAACGGGCTAGCTGTATTGGTTGTAATTTTTTTTTTTTTATTTCTTTATATTTTATATATTGCTTGTCGTATTTTGTGTTGTAAGTGTTTCGAGGGAAAATTGTATAGTTTTCCATTTTTCTTTTA
>NC_089793.1:4022823-4050323 GCF_040412425.1 Macrobrachium rosenbergii | reverse complement strand
TAAGTATATATGTGTATGCATATATTTATATATTTACATATATGTGCATATTTATATATATATATATATATATATATATATATATATATATATATATATATATATCTATATATATATATATGTGTGCGTACCGTATACACGTATACAAGCATACGTATGTGCTTACGTTTACTATATATACATACTTACATACATATACATTAGCTTGTTTCAAGGTTAGGTTAGGTTAAGCTAGATTAAGTGCGAATATATCTTCAAACTCGAAATAACTTGACTCCATTAATTGAAATAACAATGACGATTTCCTTCTCTCTCTCTCTCTCTCTCTCTCTCTCTCTCTCTCTCTCTCTCTCTCTCTCTCTCTCTCTCTCTCTCAAATTTTTCTTTGGGAAGTGCCGCCAGGAGATGGAGGCCACGTGGAAAGTTTAGAAAGGAAAGAGTGAAAAAAAAGAAAACAAAAACTCTTCTTGAATCCTTCCAGGCTTTTACTTCAAAGAAAATATCCTACGGCTAAGTTGACTCAGGTTTCTCTCTCTCTCTCTCTCTCTCATTTCCTTATCACTTCCATCGCTTTGTGTTCAGGCTCTCTCTCTCTCTCTCTCTCTCTCTCTCTCTCTCTCTCTCTCTCTCTCTCTCTCTCTATATATATATATATATATATATATATATATATATATATATATATGTATATATATATATATATATATATATATTATATTCTTCTTTTGCCTCAAATTCTCTCTCTCTCTCTCTCTCTCTCTCTCTCTCTCTCTCTCTCTCTCTCTCTCTCTCTCTCTCTCTCTCTCTCTCTCTTCACAAATTAATAATTTTTATCTTCAATTTCTCCCTCTCACTCTACCTCCCTCCATTTGTTAATCCCTTTCACATTCAAACTCTCTCTCTCTCTCTCTCTCTCTCTCTCTCTGTGTCTCTCTGTGTGTGTTTGTGTGTTTGGTTGGCTATTTCCTATTTAAGTGATAGGAAATGAAATACCAATTTATCAGTTAATTATTGTGCCAATACAACAAAGTTCCAGGTACTCCTTGATATTATAAATATGCCCGGTAAAATATGGCGTTTTATTGGTTAAATCTTTATTTCAAGTTACATTTTTATTAATATTCTTTGTTTTCTAGAATTTATACTCTCTCTCTCTCTCTCTCTCTCTTGTCCGTACCAGATTTCTGTTACCTTGTCCATATTTAATGTTATTTTTTGACACACGTTTATATTTCTTTTCATAACCCCCTTTTTACTTTTTACATTTCCTCTGTCCAGTTTATCTGTTTAACTTTTTCAGTGGAATTTTTCTTTGCATTTATAAACAATATCGGTGTTCTTTCTATACGAGGTCATTGCTTATTTTTAGACAATGCTCCATTCTCTATTTTTATTTTCTCATTACATTGTCGTGTTTCTACTTTCTTGTTTTTGTCCTCTCTCATATTATTGATTTACTCTGCAAGCGTGCGTATATGTGTTCTGAGCCTCTGCAACAGTAATAATGATAGTAATAATAATATTATTATTATTAATGGTAATGAAAAAATCCGGATGAATGCGAATGAAATGTAATAAAAATATTTGGGGTGTTTTGTGAACCTCCTCAGCTCCCGTATTCAGCCAAGGAGCTGAAGTTGTATACTGTTATGAAGGATTTGTACAACAACAACAACAATAATAATAATAATAATAATAATAATAATAATAATAATAATAATAATAATAATAAGAAGTTCACCATCTCTTGATTTTGTATTGTATATAGTAATGTTGATTACTATATATTTGTGGATTTTTATTACAAATAATAATAATAATAATAATAATAGCATAAGTTATAAGGAGAACAGTAACAACAACAGGGTCTTTTCTTTCATTTTATTTATTCTTTACATTCTTGCCGAAACAAGGAAAGTTTTGTAAACCTTTGTTACACATTTTTTTTTTCTATTTCCTTTTCCTCACAGAATTCCTTCGGTACTAATTAATGAAGTTTAATTACTTGTTTCAAAAGATATTTTTATTTCTTTTCTCTTTTCATCCAATTTCTTTTTGCCATTTTATATTGGTTCTCTTTTCGGGCATTCCTTCACGCAAAATTATTCTCCCTTTATTTTGCTCAAAATCATTATTTTAAGTTTTTATATTTTCCCCTTTTTCATTGGACTTACTCTTCCGTCATTTCCTATTCCAGTTTATTTTTAGATTCCTTTCTTTTGCTTGGCTGAATGTGTCCGATTCCTTTCGTTTTCAGCACATCAGTAACTCCGGCATGGGAGGGTAGTGCTGTCAGTGCACCTCATGCGGTGCACTGTAGGCGTTGCTTAAGGTTCTTTGCAGCGTCCCTTCGGTCCCCTAGCTGCAGCCCCTTTCATTCCTTTTGCTATACCTCTGTTCATATTCTCTTTCTTCCTTCTTCCTTTCCACCCTCTCCTAACAATCGTTTCAACATTATTTTCAGCTCTGAATGACCTCATAGGTCCAAGCGCTTGGACTTTGGTCTAAATTTCATATTCCAGATCCAGCATATCAGTAAGCTTGAGCACAATTCATTAAAATCCAAAAGCTTTATTAAAATTAATTTCACCTTTATTTGTCACGTTTTTGTTTGATTCTTTCATGATTCAAGTTACTCTCAAGTTTTTCATTATCATTCAAGAGCTGGTAAATTGGGTGATAAAATTATATAAAAGAGCCCTTTGTAATTGGGCTTAATCTGACCGATACTTTATTGTTCGTAAGAGAATCTGTGTCGCTGTGGGGTTGGTGAGGGTTGAAGCAAGTAAGGCCGTACGGGATGTACCCCCATCCCTTGCGTAAATTCCTGTATTCAAATGGAAGATTTTCGCCTTCGTGTGTCGCTTCTGCTGACGGAAAAGCTGTAAACTGGATAAGAGATAAATAGAGAGAGAGGGAGATAGTGTATCTCTCTCTCTCTCTCTCTCTCTCTCTCTCTCTCTCTCTCTCTCTCTCTCTCTCTCTCTCTCTCTCAACTGGATAAGAGGTAAATGGAGAGAGAGAGAAAAAATGTATATATGTATCTCTCTCTCTCTCTCTCTCTCTCTCTCTCTCTCTCTCTCTCTCTCTCTCTCTCTCTCTCTCTCTCGGTACTAAGAAAAAATTATATATATATGTATGCATATATACTGTATATATATGTATATATATATATATATATATATAGATGTGTGTGTGTGTATGTATATATAGGGAGTTAGATAGATAGGACAATCGATAGATATATGCACTAATAACATTGCCGGCTGCCTCTTGAGTTTTTAAACAATACGCAGAGTAATGACGATCCCTTTTTCTTCGCAAATCGATGAGTTTCCCTCTTCCGTGCTGCTCACTTTTACCACTTATCTCTATTCTCTGAAAGCTTTTGGTAATCCTTCACTTTGCAAATTTCCAGCCCAAGTACCTTGTTCACGGTAAAAAGTCGGTAATTATAATGAGTTTCAGTGCTGCGTACTCCTCATCTTAAAAGGAGTTATAAAAGGCTGCAAAAGAATTGAGATTTTTTTGTTTTTGTTTTTGTTTCTTATCATAATCAGGGTGTCCGATGTTATCCAAGGAATTTTGTCTGCTTGCCTTTGGGTGCGTTGGGTACACCCTCGTGTTAGAGCGTGTACGCTGTATTGGTGTGTAAACTCACTGGAGCGTACACACACACATTAAATGTGTGCGCGTTTGTGTGTGTGTGTGGCATACGCCTCGGTACCCAGCAGATTTGCTTTCTTTTGTGTCAGTTACAGATATTCTCCATTCTCTCTCTCTCTCTCTCTCTCTCTCTCTCTCTCTCTCTCTTTGCCTTTGTTAAAATGTCAAATAAAGGTATAAGGCATCTCTCTCTCTCTCTCTCTCTCTCTCTCTCTCTCTCTCTCTCTCTCTCTCTCTCTCTCTCTCTCTGGTCGTCATTGAAATATCAAATAAATGTATAAGGCATCTCTCTCTCTCTCTCTCTCTCTCTCTCTCTCTCTCTCTCTCTCTCTCTCTCTCGTCTTCATTGAAATATCAAATAAACGTATAAGGCATCTCTCTCTCACTCTCTGTCTCTCTCTCCACTTGCCTTCATGGAAATATCAAATAGAGGTATAAGACATCTCTCTCTCTCTCTCTCTCTCTCTCTCTCTCTCTCTCTCTCTCTCTCTCTCTCTCCACTTGCCTTCATGGAAATATCAAATAGAGGCATAAGACATGTCTCTCTCTCTCTCTCTCTCTCTCTCTCTCTCTCTCTCTCTCTCTCTCTCTCTCTCTCCACTAGCGGTAATTCAATCTGGTACATGTCTCAAAGGCGTAATTCAATCTGTCTTCTGTCTTTGTAAATGACGAGGCCCCGATGCTAATGATTACTCTCTGTCCTTTGAGAAAGGCGAGTCCAGATTGCTGACTTTTCTTCGTGTTTCCTGGACCTTTCTTCCAGTAAGGTTAGAATATGTTTCGTCTTGTGTTGTTTCTGCCGATTAGATTGTAGGACACTGAGTGTTGTTTCTGCCAACGATGTTATAATATTCCGAGTACTGTTTCTGCCAGTGAGGTTGTAATATTCTGAGTATTGTTTCATCCAGTAAGGTTAGAAAATGCTTCGCCTTGTGTTGTTTCTGCCGATTAGATTGTAGGACACTGAGTGTTGTTTCTGCCAATGAGGTTATAATGTTCTGAGTAGTGTTTCTTCCGGTAAGGTTAGAAAATGCTTCGTCTTGTGTTGTTTCCTAATTAGATTGCAGTACACTGAGCATTGTTTCTTCAAATGAGGTTAAAATATTCTAAGTATTGTTTCTTCCGGTAAGGTTAGAAAATGCTCAGTCGCTCTTGCAGGGGTTAGACCGGACTCTTTTCCTTCCACTATATTTTATTTCTATTACCTTTGCCGAGAAGGATACGTTTTAAGTCTGTTTATTTGATACCAAGATTACACAAAAAGTTATGTGTGGAATTCGACGAAAATCTGTTCAAAGGTGGGCCTTATGACTGGCAATAAGTGGTTAGATTTTTGTGAGAGATTGGAGCATGACTTCTGGGGAGAAGGCTTTTTTTTAAGGAAGTCACAGTGAGACTTGAAAGTCAATATTATCAATAGGAAAAAGTACAGTCAGATATAAATGGAAACAGCAAAAAAGTATATTTTTAGATATGTAAATAACGATTATTATTATTATTATTATTATTATTATTATTATTATTATTATTATTATTATTATTATTATTATTATAAAATCACTCTGGCAAACTCAATATGAACCTAGGCAAGTGCCATAGCCACTAGACAGTGACGTCACGTTTCTTGTAACATCTCTTACATATTCCCTTAAAGACGAAGAGTTGAAATTGCAAAGTCGACATTTTCTGTTTCCAAGCGCGTCGACATTTTCCGTTTCCAAACGCGTCGACATTTTCCGATTCCAAACGCGTCGACATTTTCCGTTTCCAAACACGTCGACATTTTCCATTTCCAAACGCGTCGACACTTTCTGTTTCCAAACGCGTCGACATTTTCCGTTTCCAAACGCGTCGACATTTTCCGTTTCCAAACGCGTCGACATTTTCCGTTTCCAAAAGCGTCGACATTTTCCGTTTCCAAACGCGTCGACATTTTCATTTCCAAACGCGTCGACATGTTCCGTTTCCAAACGCGTCGACACTTTCCGTTTCCAAACGCGTCGACATTTTCAGTTTCCAAAAGCGTCTCGTCGTGGAATCGAATAAGGAAAATAAAATAGAAATAAAATCTAAGAGGAGTAACAAAGCAGGAAGAAGAGAATGAGGAAGAGGAGTCCTCCAAAGCAGAGTGAGATGTTAAACCGTCATAAAAGAAGAAAAATGTATATATACGTCGAGTTGAGGAGCAGCCGAGCCTTCTAACCCCTAGCCATTGCATTACCGACTGTCTCCCGGCCTCCTATTTTACGACTGTGTTTGTTATGTAAAGGGGTTTTTCTGGGAAGGGATGACTTTGGCGGGGTGTTGGGGAGGGAAGAGGTTAGGAAAGCAGGGGAAGGTGGGGGAGAGAGAGAGAGAGAGAGAGAGAGAGAGAGAGAGAGAGAGAGAAAGGGAGAGAGAGCGAGAGAGATAGAGAAAAAGATGAGAGAGAGAGAACGACAGACAGAGGAGAGAGAGAAAGGAGAGAGAGAGAGAGAGAGAGATAGAGAGAGAGAGAGAGAGAGAGAGAGAGAGAGAGAGAGAGAAAGAAAAGAGGAGGAGAGAGAGAGACAGAGAGGAGAGAAAGAGAGGAGGAGGAGAGAGAGCAGAGAGAGATAGAGAGAGAGAAAGAGATAGAGAAAGAAAAAGAGGGGGAGAGAGAGAGAGGAGAGGGAAAGGAAGAGAGAGCAAGAGAGATACAGAAAGAAAAAGAGGCGGACAGAGAGAGAGAGAGAGAGAGAGAGAGACAGGAGAGGGAAAGAGAGAGAGAGCGAGAGAGATACAGAAAGAAAAAGAGGAAAAAGAGAGAAGAGAGAGAGAGAGAGAGAGAGAGAGAGGGGTCATTACTCTGATCGAGAAGTACGATTTCTGCCGTGAATACAACGCCATGAGCTCACACACGCCAAAAGATACGATATTGGATTTCGTCACTGAGTAAATAATTTTTTCCTTATTTTTAAAGGCGCCTTGGCTGTTCCCATGAGAACGACACTGCTCTCTCTCTCTCTCTCTCTCTCTCTCTCTCTCTCTCTCTCTCTCTCTCTCTCTCTCTCTCTCCATCGCATTACAAGTAGGAGCTCCGTACTTCCGGAGGAAAGACCATTGCCCCCTTTTTTTTACGGGTATCGGAAAAACGGTTATTGGTCATCCAAAGTAGATTTTTTTTATTTGTATTTTTTTTTTTCTTCTAGAGGAAGTGAGCCGTGTTTTTTCAAACACCTGGTATTGGAAAAATGGTTATTGGTCACATCAGGATGTATGTGTGTGTTTTTGTGTTTGTGTGTAGCTATTTGAGTTGGTTTGTTTTGGCAGTAGCCAATGAGGACCGTAACTGTTGCCAGTTTCCATTGCTTAAATATTGCCCATTATTGCCTCTGAATGAAATTTATCCTCGATATGCTTCTGCTGCAATACGTGTCGTCACCTTTTGCATTCTTTCCGCCCTATTCTGGCAAAATTCTTTTCAGAAAATAACAGAAACAAATAGGTATTTCTTCGATGTTATACTGTAAAAGTTTTTCCTTTCTTTATGGGAATTATTACACTTTTATTTCATTCCTTTCTATCCCAAGGGCACGTTTCAAAAATACAATAATAAAACGATTAGAGTGTCTCAGTATTTCAGCATAGCAACTTGATTTTTAAGAAAATTATAATAAATTTTGTAATGTCAATCTTGACGACGATTTACCCGATATAATAAATTTGTTTTGTAAATCTTGACGGCGATTTACCCCGATATAATGAATTTATATTGTAAATCTTGACGGCGATTTAGCCCGATATAATTAATCTGTATTGTAAATCTATACGACGATTTACCCCGATATAATAAATTTTTATTGTAAATCTGGCGACGATTCACCCCGATATAATAAATCTGTATCGTAAATCTTGGCGACGATTTAGCCCGATATAACGCATGTCTGAAATATGATATGAAAGAGCATAGGACCTCCAAAAATATGTTCTGTAAGCGATCACCTTTTATAAAACACCTGAACGTGACTCTCCGAAAGGAAAGGAAGAAGCCGAAATATATGCCCATGCCAAATCCCTGTTGTCAAATTTCTAATATGATATTTTCTGTGTTTTTATTTGCCTGCTCAGATTTAATCCCAGCGCCTTAGATTGTTATGCAGGGTTTTATTATTATTATTATTATTATTATTATTATTATTATTATTATTATTATTATTATTATTATTATTATTATTATTATTATTGGAGAAACAAGTCCACAGTTATGTGGATTTGTTTCTCCATTTTAAAACTCATGCTACTGTGATTATTTTATTATTATTATTATTATTATTATTATTATTATTATTATTATTATTATTATTATTATTATTATTATTATTATTATTATTCAGTAGATGAACCCTATTCATATGGGACAAGCCCACCAAAGGGGCCATTGACTTGAAATTCAAGCTTCCAAAGAATATTAAGGTGCTCATTAGGAAGAAGTAAGAGGAAGTAAAGGGAAATACAGAAAGAGGAGATCTCACTTATTAAAAAAAGAAAAATAAATTAATAAACAGATAAAGATGTATTAAAGCGCGATGGGAATGGTATTAGGGTAGAAATGCATTCCGTCTTCGCTTGAACTTTTCAAGTACCAATCGGACGACATCCTCAGGGAGACTGTTCTCCAGTCCAGCGGTATGAAGAAGTACCTAAACAAAAGACTGTAGTTGATGCGATGCCAGAATGCCAGATGAATTAAATAATCCAGTCAATTAATAATCTTTTTCTTTCCTTGTTTTATACCCCACAGTCCACGGTAATCAGAAAAGAGGGTTCGTCTTTTCCAGAAGTAGAAAAAGCTCTCAGCGTAACTATGTACCTGACTAAGACTATCGTGATGTGGGTTTTATTATTATTGTTATTTTTTTTTCACTTTGTTTCTAATCTTTTCGTTTTTCCTGATCGACGTTTTCCCAATTCCCTGTTGTCAGTTGTGGCTTCGTACACATGTCAAGTGTTTCTAAACTTGTTTCCCTGGGCAAATGGTTTCATTTCTTTTATCGACTGTGCATTGAATCTGGCTTTAAAGGTGAAGGCTATAATTACTGTTGAAACAGCAGTTGCAGCCTGATGGACACTTGGCCAAACTGGACTTTTTACGGGTAATTCCTTTAATTACTATTTTATTTACTTGTTTATTTATTGACTTACCTATTTCAGCAAGAGTATCTGGGGTTATTTATTGACTTACTTATTACAGCAAGAGAATCTGGGATTATTTATTGACTTACTTATTTCAGCAAGAATATCTGGGGTGGGAATGGCAGTATATGTTACACTTACATCTAATTATGAGTATTTTGTGAAAATATCGCTAAAAGTGCTCTTCTGTAGATCAGCAGAAGATTGGTAAGAGTGAACTGTTATAGAACTTTCAGCTTCCTCAGTAAGTTTACACTTTGCTCTTCGAACATGTAAGCCTGCTGTCCTAAATTACTCAGCATATTGATGTTTATTCTTGACCCCCAAGTTTTAATTACATCTTCCGTTTTTATATCCATAAGCTTTTGCTAAATTAGTATCAGTGACAAAAGTAACTATTAAACCACAGATTTGTAGACAGCATTCTGGAACCATGGTGAGTTAGGGTAAGAGGTTAAAACTTCACCTTCTCCCAGCTTTGCGTAATTAACAAAATGGGGTTTTGAAAATACGATAACAAAGTTTGATACGAATATAGATTAATATTGACGTTAACTTATTGGACTGTAAGCAGTTTGATCATAAAAAATCACTTGCAAGATTTCACGAGCATGTTGTTGCAACAGCCGCTTTATCAAGAGATCCACTGACAATGGACATGACTAACTCTTTCCCGTAGGAGGTTAGTGCCGTCAGTGCACCTCATGCGGTGCACTGCAGGCATTGCTTAAGGTTCTTTTCGTTTCTTTTACTGTACCTCCTTTCATATTCTCTTTTTTCCATTCTTCCTTTCCACCCCTCTCCTGACAATTGATTCATAGTGCAACTGGGAGGTTTTCCTCCTGTTATACCTTTCAAACCTTTTACTGTCAATTACCGTTTCAGCGCTGAATGACCTCATAGGTCCCGGTGCTTGGCCTTTGGCTGAAATTCTATATTCAGTTCAATTCATGTCTAACTCTAAATAAAAACTCGAATGGCGAATACGTAACAAAGAGGTGACGGATCATAAAGGGAAAACTAACAAACAATTGGAACTTTGTTAATTCCTTTGTTTGTGCCTCTAGAGAGCTGGGAATTTAATTCCTTTGTTTATGCCTCTAGAAAACTGGAAATTCATGCAGATAACGGGGGTGAAGGAAGATTGACATTTTCATAAAGAAATCCGTCAATAGAACTGTTGCTGATGAAGTGGACGAGAGAGGTTTTCAATACCCCGATTGATTCCCGTGAAAAACGGAAGGTAGGCGACACGTATGTGGGGGCGGTGGGGGTTGGGGGGATGGGCTTTCAATGTATTTGTCAGCAGCGGGGTAGGTAATTGATCACTGACTCCAGTCCTGTTTGGTGACGTTCGTCATTAAGCTAATTGCTTCTCTCCGTCGAATTAACTGTGTACAAGAAGACAAAGTCTGATAGAGAGTTTTCCCATTGTAAAGATTGCACAAGAGGACAAAACTTGATAGAGAGTTTCTCATTGCAATGATTGTACAAGAAGACAAAATCTGATAGAGAGTTTTCTCCTTGTAATGATTGTACAAGAAGACAAAGTCTGATAGAGAGTTTTCTCATTGTAAAGATTGTACAAGAAGACAAAGTCTGATAGAGAGTTTTATCCTCGTAATGACTGAACAAGAAGACAAAGTCTGATAGAGTTTTCTCATTGAGTACAAAGAAGACAAAGTCTGATGACTCATTGTAATGATTGTACAAGAAGACAAAGTCTGATAGAGAGTTTTATCCTCGTAATGACTGAACAAGAAGACAAAGTCTGATCGAGAGTTTCCTCGCCGTAATGATTGTACAAGAAGACAAAGTCTGACAGAATTTTCTCCTTGTAATGACTGTACAAGAAGACAAAGTCTGACAGGGAGTTTTCTCCTTGTAATGATTGAACAAGAAGACAAAGTCTGATAGAGAGTGTTCTTGTTTACGTTCGTGGATTGTTTATCTCAAAATAGGTTGGGGGAGCGTTGCGAAAGAAGGATAATTACTGAAGTGAATGAAGAGTTGCACCAAACTTTATTAGTGTTTCTTTCGCTTATCTTACTGAAAGGCATTTCACACTTGTTATTAGGAATCAAATTGCACATCTATGGGAAAAATTCAGCTAATGTTGCCATAGACCTTATCGTCCAAATAATAGTTTTACAACGGTGAAACATTTTCCTAGTTAATTGCATTTCAGGCTAAAGTCAGCAGATAATTTCTGACAAAAACAGATAGAAATAACTAATATAAACTAAAGGAAGGTTTTCAAATTCACATTCTTGATTTAAAGGCTTCACTGATACGAGCATGCCCCACTCGAAGCATACAGTTACTCAAAAAGTCATGACTTATTCAAATTTTTAAAACAATACCAATACCATAAGGATAAGGTTAAATTACCTTGCTGAGGCCAAGATATATATATATATATATATATATATATATATATATATACATAGATAGATATATAGATATATCCCTGAACGTATTTATATATATAAAATAATATATAAATAAATAGCTTTTTTTTTGTAAATTGGTTTTTAACATAATATAGATAGATAGATAGATATGCCTATGAACGTCTATGTGTAGTATGTAAAGAAACATAATAAATATATTTTGTAAATTGATTTCAACATATATATCAATTAATAATATATTATATATATGTGTATATACTGTATATGCATATATATACATGCACTCATTGAGCACCATTGGAGATAAATCTGTTTGGGAAATACCAGGACTATCGAAACATCATTGGTTTGCCGTGAAACGAGTTCGTTGAACCAACAGAATATGTATATCATATGAATCCTGAATTAGTGGGTATATTCCTGAAAGAGAGATCATTAACGTTTGGCGAAAGCATTAGAATTACGTCCCAATTTCGAAATACATTAAATTCTGTTTAATTACTTTTTGTCATTACTTGGCCTCCACTGTTTGCTTGCGAGAATACTATATATAAATTACATTATATACATTATATATATATATATATTATATATATATAATGTGTATATATACATATATATGCATACATGCATCCCTTTTAATCTTTTATTTATACTTTGTGCCGTAAGTTTTTATTTATTTATTTTTAGACTGTCATCGCGTTTCTCTTGTTCAGAGGTACCTCTTCGGAGGTACCTCGTGGCCTCGGGGTAGGGATATACAAACCGGGATCGAACCTTGAAAATCATATCTTACTTTTTGTCAACGGCTAATTTTCTCCAGATACCCCTTTCGCCTTTCACCTCATCTAAACCAAGTTTAGAGGCAATTAAAATAAAACTTGTTGGTAACTTAAAAAACATTTGATGAAGGACTTATCAGTAAGATGACATTTCACTTTTTTGCAACTTAAAGCATTCTTTTAGCCTCCGCTCAATGTAGGTCAGCTTCTTCTTGCAAGCGCAATGCATTCATCCACTTTTTCTCATTCAGCGGGAAGGCAAAAGCATTTTGAGCAATACTTGACGTCCTCAGATTTCATTCGATTGCGTCACGGAGCTGATTTAAGTTGAAATACTTGGCAGATTACGTTTGATCAGACGGGAACTAAAAATTAAGTAAGAGGTTTTTAGTTTTCTGTAAAAGAAAACTCTTGTACCGGCTTTGTCTGTCCGTCCGCACTTTTTCTGTCCGCCCTCAGATCTTAAAAACTACTGAGGCTACAGGCCTGCAAATTGGTATGTTGATCATCCACCCTCCAATCATCAAACATGCCAAATTGCAGCCCCTAGTCTCGGCAGTTTTTGTTTTATTTAAAGTTAAAGTTAGCCATGATTGTGCGTCTGGCAGCGATGTAGGGCATGCCACCACCAAGCCGTGGTTAAAGTTTTATGTTATAGTTTGTTTGATTTTATTCCTGTGAGCTAGAAACGTTTCCGGCATACTGTAATAGCTTTGTGGTTCGTACAGATTACGTTGACCTTATGCCAGCACGGTCTCTTGCACAATGGCGGCCCTGAATATTTTTATTTGTTTAGTTGTAGAATTAAACTCTTTAAAAAATCTTGGCCCGGTTAATTTACATAATTTTACGTTAAATATTCATATGAAATCATGCTGAGTATTAACCCCAAATACAAATATAACCAACATTTACAGAATTTATGTATCAAAGCGTTATCAACATTGTAAGTTTCCTTCCCGCTAAAAATATTCTAATACGACCCTCTATTTATTTTCCTCCGGCGTTTGATAAATCACTCTGGCAATTTTGTCCAGTGACGGCCGACGTAACCGAATTCCTCGTCGATGAAAATGTTCATATCCGGATTGTAACGAATTTCTCTGCAGCCATGAACCTTAATTTAGGGGTCATGAAGCTGGCCCCTGCACTATTCATTGTGATATTTTTATCAAGGGAGGTTTATATTCTCTCTCTCTCTCTCTCTCTCTGATGAATTGTGAATAGGTCTGTGAAGTAATTTTTCTATTCACTAACTCTCTGAATTGTGAATGGATTGTATGGAGGAAATAGAAATTTTGAATATTCATATATACACAATTCATACACACCATATAGCCTATATATATATTATATAAATATATATATATGGATGTATGGATATAAATATATATATAATATATATATAGGTATATATATATATAGACACACACCCAACATATATAAAGATGCAAATAAAGAAGATATATATATATATATATATATATATATATATATATATATATATATATATATATATATATATATAATCTTAATTCTGTATAATAGTTTCCAACCGTGGGAATATTTTTGTGTATTCACCGTGGTGCAGTTTTGTTTCTATAGAACACATATTGGCCATATATTTATTGACTAGGATTCAAAATTGTTTTATTGGCTAGATGTTTATTTATGCGACAGATCTTTGCATTTAAAACCAAACTTAAAAGAATTCACTCCCAGTTTTATATATATGTTGTAGATACACAATCTCGCGTGGGAAAATTATGAAACCAGTATTTTTCTTATGTATTAAAACTATGTTATTTTTGCTTTGTATTAATTCTATAATATTTTTATGTTTTAAACATGTAACAATTTTGTTATGTATTAGACCTGTAATATTTTTTGCTAAGTATTAAACCTGTAATATTATTGTTAAGTAAAGAACCTATAATATTTTTGTTAAGTATTAAACCTATAATATTTTTTATGTACTCAACTTATATTTTTGTTAAGTATTAAACCTGTAATATTTTTCTTATTATGTCACCTGCGATAAAAGTCAAGTTTTTCATTAGTATTCTAGTAATATTAGTCGTCCAAAGCCTAACAGATTAAAAAAAAAAAACGTATATTCTACCTGCCAATTTGTCTATACATGTGTGTGAATGCGATGCCGAGCTCATTAATAATTGAAGGACGCGTTAGGCACCGCTATTTAAAGCTGCCCTACCTGTTTGCCATTCTCTCTCTCTCTCTCTCTCTCTCTCTCTCTCTCTCTCTCTCTCTCTCTCTCTCTCGGGTATTAGGGACAAAGTAAATTATTAAACATCGCTCAGATTCAGGTAGACATGGCGGCGCGTGTTCCTCGCGTAGGGGGTTGATGGGGGGGCGGGGTTAGTGCCGGCAGTGCGCCTCACGTCGTGCACTGTAGGCATTACGTAATGGTCTTTACAGCGTCTCTTCGGTCCCTAGCTGCGACCTTTTTTCATTCCTTTTGCTATACCTCCGTTTATATCCTCTTTCTCCCATCTTACTTTCCTCCTTCTCCTGTCTTACTTTCCTCGTTCTCCTATCTTACTTTTCTCCTTCTCCTATCTTATTTTCCCCCTTCTCCTCTCTTACTTTTCTCCTTCTCCTCTCTTTACTTTTCTCCTTCTCCTATCTTACTTTTCTCCTTTTCTTATCTTACTTTCCTCCTTCTCCTATCTTACGTTTCTCCTTCTCCTATCTTACTTTTCTCCTTCTCTCTTTTACTTTTCTCCTTCTCCTATCTTACTTTTCTCCTTCTCCTCTCTTTACTTTTCTCCTTCTCCTATCTTACTTTTCTCCTTCTCCTCTCTTTACTTTTCTCCTTCTCCTATCTTACTTTTCTCCTTCTCCTCTCTTTACTTTTCTCCTTCTCCTATCTTACTTTTCTCCTTCCCCTCTCTTTACTTTTCTCCTTCTCCTATCTTACTTTCCTCCTTCTCCTATCTTACCTTCCTCCTTCTCCCATCTTACTTTCCTCCTTCTCCCATCTTACTTTCCTCCTTCTCCCATCTTACTTTCATCCTCCTAACAACGCTCCAATCTTATACCTTTCAAACCTTCTTACTGCCAATTTCCCTTTCAGCGCTGAATGACCTCATAGGTCCCAGCGCTTGGCCTTTTACTTAAATTCTACATTCCAATTCCATATTTGTCTGAAAACGTTCTACCTCATAGCTGACAGTCACAGCAGATACTGCAGAGTTAAAACTTTTAAAGACTCCGGATCACAGGAATTGTTGAATCAGGGAAGTTCAAAACAGCTTCAGAAGGGAGTAGGGAGCAACGTTTTTGTTGCCTCACGCAACATAACAAGAAGTCAGCTGAGGGATAATGTCCTATTTTGTGACCTGGAAATTTTAATGCAAGAAACATTAGATACTGTAATGATTTGCCTTCCTTGGTGATGTCCAGATAACCCACAATTAATCAATCAATCCTTGGTGATGTTGGTTAGTATTAGTAAGGTCTAAGAATCATTTCACGGACTTTGCACGATTATCTTTATGTCTTTGTTAAAGACAGATAATAGCAATGCCGATGGGTTCATGAAAGTATATACATAATTGATAATGAAAAATAATTATGGGTTCATGAAAAAATATCCAAAATTAATAATTAAAAAAATGATTCATCTGAAACAGAGTCGCTTTTTTCCCTTCAGAACATCCTTCGGTCTTCGTCTGCATTTTTTCCTCCATTCCCTCGGTTTCTTCTCGCTTCGCTGTCCAGCTTCTTTAACTTGGCCTTGCTCAACCCAGAAAGACATCTCATTGATGGTCTTCCTTTTTAATGGTGATATGACGGCAGACATTTTAACAGGACTGGTCACACAAGAGTGTTATTTTTGTTTTAATGTATCTCTCTTCTCTCTCTCTCTCTCTCTCTCTCTCTCTCTCTCTCTCTCTCTCTCTCTCTCTCTCTCTCTTTTCCGTGGTGTAACTCTAGCAGGCTGTCACATGCTCCATATGTTGTAACGCCCGTTCGAGAAACCAATCAATCAATCGAGCAATCAGTCAGTCAGCTTGCACCGCGAGGCCTTAAACATTTATACGAGAGAGAGAGAGAGAGAGAGAGAGAGAGAGAGAGAGAGAGAGAGAGAGAGAGAGGAAGGTCTATCAATCAATCAATCAATCAATCATCTTGCACCATGATACCAGAAACATTTATAAGAGAGAGAGAGAGAGAGAGAGAGAGAGAGAGAGAGAGAGAAGAGAGAGAGAGAGAATACTTTTCAGTTTAGTCTCCATTTCTCATAAACAAAGTTCAGCGCCTCATCCGCGTTACTCCAACATTGAAAAACAATTCCATATATTCGTTTCCTCTGTACAAAACGATCGCTTAAGATGCGCGCAGGTGAATCTCCTTCCACTTCGCGAGGATCCCCCTTTTGTAGGGCACTGTGTCCACCCACATTCCCTTCAGGTTTCCCGGTGTCCCCTTTAATTCAGGGGACAAGAACATGACGTGAAAACCACGAACATGACAAGCTCTCCTTCGTGTGTCTCGGTTTTTTTTTCTAGCTTTTTCTTTTCTCTATCGGAAGGCCTCCTTTCAGCCGAGCTATTCAGCGAAGCGGTCGCGAAATGAACAACAATGATGATAATGATGACGGCGATGATGATGATGATGATGATGATGGTGGTGGTGATGGTTTGAAAGAGCAAGGCTGAAGAAGACGGTGAAGGATAACGAAGGAGGTACTTGGTCTTGTCTTATCAACAAACCGGAAGAAGGTTCCTTTTGCCATTTGAGGTTCTGATGTTTTTTTTTTTTATTTATTTATTTTTTTTATTTACCCTGAGGTCTCTGGGTGGTGAATTTAAGTCTTTGGGTGGTGAATCTTTACTTTGGTGGTGAATTTATATCTATTGGTGGTTATTTTAAATCTGTTTGTGGTGAATTTAAATATTTTGGCGATGAATTTATATATTTTGGTGGAGAATTTATATGTCCAGTTGGTGAATTTAAATAGTTTTGTAATGGAAATTGAAATCCTAAAATAGAAATCTTAGGAATTACCTTCCCTTTTGTAGTTGAGGGAATATTTTATTGATGAAGCCGGGCTGATGATAATTCGGTTTTTTATCATTTTTAGTTTTCTGTTAAAGAAAAATATTGTGCCGGTTTTGTCTGTCCGTCCGCCCTTTCCTGTCCACCCTCAGATCTTAAAATCTACTGAGGCTAGAGGGCTGCAAATTGGTATGTTGATCATCCACCCTCCAATCATCAAACATACCAAATTGCAGCCCTCTAGCCTCAGTAGCTTTTTTTATTTAAAGTTAAAGTTAGCCGTGATAATGCGTCTGGTAACGATTAAGATAGGCCACCACCAGGCCGTGGTTAAAGTTTTATGGGCCGCGGCTCATACACCATTATACCGAGACCACCGATTGATAGATCTATTTTTGGTGGCCTTGATTGTATGCTGTAGCGGCTGTACAGAAAACTCGACTGCGCCGAAGAAACTTCGGCGCCTTTTTTACTTGTTATTTATACTAACGGCATATTAAATCAGGACGTACGAAGCACAGCTTGCCCACTGAATAACGCAAACCTCCTGATCATTTCCCGTACGTGTTTTCCTAAATCTGTGCATTCATATTTACTTTGAATAACTCATTCGTACCTGATTTCGCTGTATTAGAGATCAGTCTCTGTTCTTCATGATCAATACCCAGCCCTCCTGCCTTCTCTTTCCTTTTTCGTGTTCCTTCTGGGCTCATGCCGTCCCGTCTCTCTCTCTCTCTCTCTCTCTCTCTCTCTCTCTCTCTCTCTCTCTCTCTCTCTCTCTCTCTCTGATTAGGCTCCGTCTCTGTTATCTATTATTAGTTAGAAACGTACCCGTCGCATTTCTCTCTCTCTTTCTCTCTCTCTCTCACACACACAAAATGATTAGGTTGGAGATAAACCCGTCGCATCTCTCTCTCTCTCTCTCTCTCTCTCTCTCTCTCTCTCTCTCTCTCTCTCTCTCTCTCTTTCTCAGATTATTATGTCGGAAATACACTCGTGGCGTTATCACCAGAAAGAATTCCGTTCTCCCAAAACACCTATCGATAAGTGAGCAATTGACATTCCTAATGAGGACAGCTCGATTATTTTTCCCCGTACTTCTCCTTCCGTCAGCAGAGCTAATATGATTTTTCCCCCCTCTTTTGCCGGAAGACTGCTGTGATTTTGAATATTTTTTCCCCCTCTCGTTTAATCAAACCCCTGTGAAGTTTTCCTCATCATAAATTCCAAGTTGGGGAAATTGGAATCTCAGCGACTCCAACACTTTCGGACTCTTGGAACCAGATTAAGTAACCTGCCTCTGACATCCACCTTGAGCGTATTAAATATTTCCCTGGTATGAGAGAGAGAGAAAGAGAGAGAGAGAGAGTGAGAGAGAGTCTAATTTCTCCCTAGGTTTAGTTTGAATGTTTGATTCTGGAATAAGTAATAGGTTAAGATGTAGAGAGAGAGAGAGAGAGAGAGAGTCTGTAATTTCTCCCTAGGTTTCGTTTGAATGTTTTATTCTGGAATAAGTAGTAGGTTAAGATGTAGAGAGAGAGAGAGAGAGAGAGAGAGAGAGAGAGAGAGAAAGTCTGTAATTTCTCCCTAGGTTTAGTTTGAATGTTTGATTCTGGAATAAGTAATAGGTTAAGATGTAGAGTGAGAGAGAGTGAGTCTGTAATTTCTCCCTAGGTTTAGTTTGAATGTTTGATACTAGAATAAATAATAGGTTAAGGTGTAGGGAGAGAGAGAGAGAGAGACAAGAGTTTTTATAATAATAAGTTATACGGGTTTGAGGTGTGTCGAATGTTAGCACACAGCAAAACACCATTTTTTTTCTAAATTTTTCTTATCAAAATTATTTTTGTTTTTAGAAATTGCCTGGTGTTGAATTTTCCTCGGGAGGTAGTTGAGAACTATCATATTAAGTTATGGCATTATGTGTTTCCCAGGCGAAACTGTAATTGTTTTGTAACAGTGGGGATAATTGTTTAGAAGTTTGTAATTCATAACTACCTTCTCTGCAATTCCAGTTTTATTTTGAAATTTTAGTCGATTTCTCTGAGCGGGTGGCTTTAGAAGGTAAGAATTTCTGGTTTATATACCTCTTATTTATTTATATTTTTTTTTTGTTTTTATTTATGTATATGTCATGTATGTAACCCCAATCTTATTTTCAAATTGTAGTTCATTTCTCTCTAAGCGTGTGGCTTCACAGGTCGAGAATTTCTGGTTTAATACCTCTCAAATTTTTTTTATTTATTTATTTATTTATTTATTTATTTATTTATTTATTGTTAGGACTTCGAGCCTCACACTCTATTCTTTCCGGTTACCACGAGAGAAAGAGTTATTCAGTCCCCTCCCCAAAAATTTTTTAACTTTCTGCCTCCGAAGGAGACTCGTGTAGTGGACCCTGGTTCTCATCAGAGGTCCAGACACTCATTCGTCTTAGAGCTAAGTGATGGAAGATCTTGGCATGTTTCGCATCTATACAGCTGTAGCAGCTGCCCTGAAAATGGTCGTTGAAGAATTTGTAATAGAACTGAGAAGCCAAAGGGTCTGTGAACGTACCAGAGTGAAGGATTATTTTATTTTCGTGAAGGAGAAAGGTTTAGTTTTCCCACAAAGGGTAGCCGAGCAGGTTTTTTTTTTTTCCATGAAGAACAGAAGACAAGGCCTTGGGACCGAAAATAAACCTAGGGTGTTTTTTTTCTGTTTGTCGATTAGAATTCCAGAACTCAAATTCCGTGAATTTTAGCCAGCCACGTTTTTCATGGAGCGTTGCTCCGAGGGCAGTCGAGTAAGAGCAGAGAGTAAGAGTGCTTGGAACTGCTGAACGCTATATTCGCATAGAGAGCGAAAGGATTAAGAGAACTATGGCCGTTATAGTAGGCTCCATACAGACGAGGTTGTTTTTATATTGTTCTTAAAGATTCTGTCACAATTATGCTGTGATTAGAGGTGTCACCAATCCTACAGATAAATAAATAAATAAATAGATAAATGTTTCGCTGATTATGAGTACGCGGGAAGTACATAAAAAAAAATCTTTGAATCTGAGGGAAAAAATCCTTTAGATACTCGTCCTTCAAACGCCTAACATCTTCAAACGGACAACCTCTTCAAACGAAGCAATTTAACCGGCGTTGGCGTTTAGTGGATGGGGGAAGGTGGGGGCGGGTTTGGGAGGGTTGGTTGGTGACAGTGTTAAGGTACGCCCAACTTTTCTGTCACCTCTCATCGCCACCTGTCAGAATCATTGCGACAAATCTGAACTTTGCAATTTCCTCTCTTTTGCATGGAAGTCGATTCGGCACCCGCCCCCCCCCCAACACTGACAGTCTCCTCTCCTCCTCCTCCTCCTCCTCCTCCTCCTCCTCCTCCTCCCCTCCCACCTCCTCCTCCTCCCACCCACCTGCCGAACCACCCACCCCACCCACTTTTTGAGGACGACTTATGCCGGATGATGCCTGGAAATGAAACATGGTTGGCAAGAGATTTCTAGGGACGAAGTAGGTTGTGGGGTGGGGTGGTGGGCCTTGGAGTTCGTAGGTGAGGGGGGAGGGGGTTACTTGCATCAGTAAGGAACGATTGCCTCTGGTGTACCGAAATGCCTTACTGTAAAGCGAGTCTGCGAGGTTACCGAAGGCTGGTTGACTTACATAGTGTCTTCTCCTTTCCTTCTGATTTCTTTTCTTTTCTTTTTAAATAATAATAATGATATGGAGCCTGAATGCTGCTGAATCCCATTGTGAAATGTTCGATTATTATTATTATTAAGTGTACCTTAGTTTAACCAGACCACTGAGCTGATTAACACCTCTCCTAGGGCTGGCCCGAAGGGTTAGACTTATTTTACGTGGCTAAGAACCAATTGGTTACTTAGCAACGGGACCTACAGCTTATTGTGGAATCCGAACCACAGTATAGCGAGAAATGAATTTCTATCACCAGAAATAAATTCCTCTAACTCTTCATCAGCCGGCCGCGGGAATTCAACTCCGGCCCATCGAGCGACAGTCTGAAGCTCAACCGACTCAGCCAAAGAAGGGCTCGATTATTACTATTATTATTGCCAATGACAGTGCTCTTATGATAAGGAGTCGTGAAATAAGGTTGTCTGTATAGTAATTGGGCAACTGAATATATACTGGAATACTATGTTTTTTAGTTATCTGTATAAGAAAACTATTGAAATGGCTTTGTCTGTCCGTCCGCAATTTTTCTGTCCGAACTTTCTGTCCGCTCTTTTTTTTTTTGTCCCCCCCCCAGATCTTAATAACTACTGAGGTTAGAGGGCTGCAAATTGATATGTTAATCATTCACTCTCCAATCATCAAACATAACCAAATTGCAGCCTTCTAGCCTCAGTAGTTTTTATTTGATTTAGGGTTGAAGTTAGCCATGATCGGGCGTCTGGCAACGCTATAGGACAGGCCACCACGGCCGGCTGAGAGTTTCAAGGGCCGCTATTCATACAGCATTATACCCATACCACCGAACGGTAGATCTATTTTTGGTGGCCTTGATTATACACTGTAGCGGCTGTACAGAAAACCGATTGCTCCGAAGAAACTTGGGCCCATTCTTTACTTGTTTTATTGTGATAATGATTCTCTAAATAAAAGAAGCAACAATAGGCAGTTACGAGAAAGGTTATTGGTGTGCAGCTCATTCAGACATTTCCTGCGTGATGCATTGGACGGTATTTGGCTGAAATTCCATGAAATCATATTATACCAACTCCACATTACGCTGAAATTCCGACGCCGGTGCTTTGCATGCAGTTTTCCCCAAGCTACGCTGAATAGCGGACAGTTATTGCACCCAGGTTGTTACGGAGCCATGCAGTGAAATTCTTTACAGATTATTCTACGCAGTGCACGAGCTAGGCAGAATTATCTGCAAATTCTGAGAAATTATTTACATATTTAACGGTACCATTGTAGGAATTCCGCGAAGTTACGTTAAATATTTTAAAGAACACAATGATTTCGTTGAACGCGGAAATGGTAACCTTTCCCTGGCCCTAATTGATTGCTCATATATTATTCACATTCACTTTATTCAAATTCACTTTTCCTTTCTCGAAACTGAATTTTGAGTCTCACTATTCTTTTAATGAATCGTCTGATAGGTTGTTAATGCTATTAAAAATATTCATACAGGAGACTCCTACAAATATATTGGGCTATGATAAGCACTTTCATTAAAACTAAATGGCTATTACCTTTATTTAAAAGCAATGTCTGTTACCTTTCAATACAGTACTTCAAACAATTATTTTTTGTCCTAACGTTCGTTAGCGTTCCTGTTGTCTCTTCTTGTGAACTGAGATGAGAGAGAGAGAGAGAGATTGCAGTAGTTATATAGTCGCCCATTGTTGCATTGTTTTAAGGATCTCTCTCAGTGCAACGTGATGTCTTTCAAAAAAAAAAAAATGTCATGGAAACTCTCACGCTGCTGATTGTGTCATCTTTTGTCTGACGGTTATCCTGTTCTCTCTCTCTCTCTCTCTCTCTCTCTCTCTCTCTCTCTCTCTCTCTCTCTCTCTCTCTCTCTCGTCGGGTCTGCAAGCGGTTTCTCGGTGAGTGACCCACGTAGTTATTTGGCAGCTTGGAAAAAAAAAATGTGATTTCTTGCCCCGTTCTGAGCTCGTATATTTTTCCTACTATTCTTTTTTTTTTGTGTGTAGAATTTGTCTTGCTTTTCTTGAGAAAATTTTCTTATTTTTTCTTGGGAAAATTGTCTTACTTTCTTGGGAAAACTGCCTAACTCGTCGTGCGAAAGTCGTCTTACTTTTCTTGGGGAAAATCATTTTACTTTTCTCGGCGAAAATTGTCGTACTTTTCTTGGGGAAGACTGTCTTACTTTTCTAGGAAAAGTGTCGTACTCTTCTTGGGAAGATTGTCTTACTTTACTTGGCAAGTTGTCTTACTCTTCTTGGGAAGATTGTCTTACTTTACTTGGGAAGTTGTCTTACTCTTCTTGGAAAAATTTTCTTATATATCTAGGAAGAACTGTCTCATTCTTCTTGCGGAAATTATTTTGCTAGACTGCGTGTTTAGTGGGCCGGTGCTGGTGCCTTCTGGTATGTTCTATTGTTACTGCTTCAGTCACCGGGCTCGCCTTTGCCTGACAGCACATTTTGCCAGAATGTATAAATTTTAGCCTGGAAGGGCCATGTGAAAAAACGGTCGAGAGAAATGTAAGCAGTTTAAAAAATTTATTGATATTTTATTTTAAATAAGTCGGATTTTACCTCCATTTTAAAAGAAACGTTGTCAAGTTTTTTGAGTCAGATTTATAGATTTAATCACCTTTCTATTGATAATCAGTTAGGGATGAATAGCAAAGTGTCAGAGTGTTTGGCTGGAAGCGTAAATTTTTATAATTATAATCTGTTCCAATATTTTACGTCAAAGTTTGGCAACATACTGGTGATTGCGGTTGCCTGAAATTATAGAACGGGACCTCTTAATATCATTATCAACAACAAAAATAACAAGAACATTACTAGCATCATCATAACTACAACCGCAACATCATTGCCATCTTTAGCAATAACAAAAATAACAATAACACCATTTTCGTCATCATTAACAGCGACAAAAAATTATTCTAAATTTTTATTGTTATGTTATATAACAGTTTTAACAAGTTTTTGTTTTATTATAAGGTTTGTCAAAAGTAAATGACCCTAATAATGCGATTTTCCCACACCGTCGCTGAAGCAGGAAAGGACATTTCTCAGTTCAAAGTTGACAGCACTATTTGCGTTCCTTGGCTGGACTTTTTATCTTTAGTTTCAAGTATAACAGGTATAATTTTTCTTGCCATTTTTATTCGGATACAAGGGAAGAGAATTTTTCTCTTTTTTTTTCCATCACGTTGATAGTGTACTTTTTTTTTTTTTTTCTAAATATGATTGGACATTTTCCTTTCCTTCAAACATCAAAAGAATGATTGTCTTTTCGTTCAAAGCTTACAGAAGACTTCATCTTTTCAGTTCTGCCCTGATAAGAATATTGCTCAGTTTTAATTATAGTTTTGTTTGACTTCAAATGTGAAAGGACTCGTGTTTTTTTAAATATTTGGTAGAAATATTGTCTTTTTCTCTTCTATATTTTGTTGCAATAGAAAGGAGACCTGCGCATCTCTTCAGAATTGTATTGCACGTAGAAGCATGGAGTAATATTCTTTATATGAATTCGTAAGAATTTAGTCAAATTAAAAGTATTGCAGACTTTCTAGATCAGTGAAAAAAATATATTAGGATTCACATTTCTTACGTATTATCTTAAAGACTACAGGCATCTTATATAAAAGACAGATTGAAATTAATATTAGTAACTGAACTGACATCACATCAGTATGTTGTCATAGATATTCAGTTTTATCGTCAAGGCTGCAAAAACACCACCAAAACTTCAGATGAGAGTAACTTTATAACTAGTAGAAACTCGTACGTCCTCTCGAGACACTTTGTGACGCCAGTTGACGTAAACCCATCAACTGACCCCAAAACGAGAGCAGATAAGCACTCTTGACTTGGAGGAGATTTTAAGCAGAGGGTGGAAAAGGGAAGGGTGTTTGCTTGAGGATTTATGAGGGTAAATCGAGGCTGTGCTTGAAGGCAGAGTGATTTATTGGCTCTCATTATAAACTTCTTTCTTTGGCTAATTAGAAGACCTCGGCAAACACGCGAAGAGGCCAATTACCCTCTTGGAAAGACGAACATGGTTCTCCATTTCTGAAAATTTCTTTTCATCATCGTTTGCTGTTAATTTTATCCTTATTTGTTATTGCACTAATCAAGCAGTGCGGCTTGTTAGTGGTCTTAGCTGGTCTTCAGTTGGCTTCATTTGTATTGTCCTTTTTAATATTTTTTTTAAAGTTTGTAAGGTTTTTGTTGATTTTAACCTCCACTGAAGAAGTTCTTGCTCTTGTCTAACCCTTGGCGAGAGGTCATGAGAGTCAGTGGGGTCAGTATTAATCGTTGCTGAGATCAGTGTTGGGAATTATTCTTGACGATTGAAAATTACCACAGATGTATGTATCTATGTGTGTATTTAAGTATGTATGTTTCCTAGATTTCGTAATTACATTTCCGCGAATCACTCCGACGAAAAATCCATATGAAATGGAGAATGAATACCAGATCCCCCACCTGAAATTAGATTGAGTTTTCCGACCATTTCAGTGGATCTAATTACGGAAATGCTATATGATTTCGCGTATGTGATATTTGTCTGTGATTAGCCGGTACGTAGCGTAGCCAATGGTGTGCTCATGGGATTCTGCAGTATTTTTTAAGAATTTGTAAAGATGGAGACATCGCTTGCATGCCGTCTGGCTAATATGAAATCTTGATTGATTCTTCATTGTTTACAGAGAGCTAATTCTGACTTGCAGATCATAAAAAAAAATATTTTTGTAATTCAAGCAACTTCGAGTCAGTGCCTGTAGCATTTAGTGTCTGTCATTGGAGAAATTATTACTTTGGGCGGCGATGACCATAGGCGTTGAGACGCCGGTTTTTCTGTATCTTTTGTCGACAATCAGCTGCTCTTTGTCCTCACCCAAGAATTATGTCAAAGCCGAGTCTTAGCTATGATGAAGCCACCCACCTGACTGGGGCTTGAGAACCATGTAAACGACTCTCTCTCTCTCTCTCTCTCTCTCTCTCTCTCTCTCTCTCTCTCTCTCTCTCTCTCTCTCTCTCTCTTTCAGGAAACACCTTTCTCTCTCTCTCTCTCTCTCTCTCCTCTCTCTCTCTCTCTCTCTCTCTCTCTCTCTCTCTCTCCCAGCCAATTCCCCCCCATCCCACTCACGCTCTTAATACTTTAATGTATGAATACTTAATTAGTACCCGGGCTCTTGCGCTGTCTATTCGACCGGACAGCAGGTCATTCATGCTTGTTCATAAAAATTCCCTGACGCCTCGGAAAGCGAAAATCGAAAGGCGTCTCCTCTCTATAGAGAGAAAAAGTAGAGGAATAGGATGCCAGGGTTTTCTTTTGTGAAATGGTTGGATGGGCTGATGGATTTTCTGGATTCTGGAATTCAGAGAACTCCTCAAGTGTTTCACGAGCCTCCAAATACAGAGAGAAAAAGAGAGAGAGAGAGAGAGAGAGAGAGAGAGAGAGAGAGCGAAAAGGGTAACCGGATATGGCGCAGAGCGATCGGTATTTCAGTCATGGTGGTGCTTCATTCAGTCTTTTCTCTTTTCAGAATTTTCCGTTTTTTATTTATTTATTGATATTTTTTGTGCATTATTATTATTTAGCTGGCATGGTTATCCCACTTTGATATATTTCCCTTGTGAGAATTTTCCCCTTTTTTCGTTTATTGAATTCTAAAAGCTTTCTTACTCCCGTTTTCACCTTCTTGTAAAGATTTTGCGTTATATTTGAATGCTCTCGAATCTTTAATTTTTTTCTTTCTTTCTCTCTTGTTCCTATTGGGTTTCACTAAATTCCTGAGAATTTTTTCTTAAACGCCTCTATTTATTATTATTTTTTTTTAAGTTTTCGACCCCCGTGGAAAAGTCAAGGGAAATTCATTTGCCAGTCTCTCTCTCTCTCTCTCTCTCTCTCTCTCTCTCTCTCTCTCTCTCTCTCTCTCTCTCTCTCTCTCTCTCTCTCCGTATAATGTAAATTACATCCTACCTCTTGGGTAAGGTTTAGCTGTCCCATTTATACCCATCCAACATCTTTGAGGCAATTCAGTGCCCTTACTCCTATATACCAAAGCCTACCACTCTACCCAGTTTCTCTCTCTCTTCTCTCTCTCTCTCTCTCTCTCTCTCTCTTTCTTTTATCTCTCTCTGTCTCTCTTTGACATTAGTTTCTCTCTCTCTCTCTCTTGCAACTCCCATTTGGGGATTGTGTTTGTTTTTATATGTCTCTGTGTCTGTCGGCAGTAAATTGGAGAACTGTATTGCATGACAGTTAGTTTCCCTTTGATATTATTTCATCATCTCTCTCTCTCTCTCTCTCTCTCTCTCTCTCTCTCTCTCTCTCTCTCTCTCTCTCTTTAAGAAAGCACTTTATGCTGTGAGAGAGTTTTTAATATTTTTTTGTTTTTGCTCTACCCATTTTCTATTTATTGCAGTCAGACATATTCAGTAATTAATCTCTCTCTCTCTCTCTCTCTCTCTCTCTCTCTCTCTCTCTCTCTCTCTCTCTCTCTCTCATGCGTTCTTAGAATAACTTTGTTCCTAATGTCGATGCAATCGGGAATTGTCTTACGTTCTCCATTTATCAGAGGTCCCTTGTTACAGATTGACAGTTTTTTCCGTTGTTTTCCTTTGTTAAATGAATATCTGTTGTTACCACAGTATTCTCTCTTGTCAGTATAAGAAGATATCATCTCTTATTTCCATTTTAGTTGAATCTTTTGATGTTATTATATTAATTTTTTAAATCGATCCTTGAGAAAAACAGAGTGGTTTTAATTTGGATGAGTGTTT
>NC_089793.1:3997823-4015323 GCF_040412425.1 Macrobrachium rosenbergii | reverse complement strand
CTTAGTTTCATTAACTGATGAAGAATGTAAGAAGTTCAGTCCTGGTTTTATCTCTCTCTCTCTCTCTCTCTCTCTCTCTCTCTCTCTCTCTCTCTCTCTCTCTCTCTCTCTCTCTGGGCATCCAGCCAGTAACGTCTTTCTGTTATGTCACTTTATGGAAATTCTTCATTACCAATTCCGTCAATCCAGCTTCCTCAACAAGGTTGAATTCAAATCAGTTTGCCTAATCAGTCTCTATTTCTACTACCCAACGCCTAAATGAGGTTATTGGATTTCCCGTGACCAGGGCATTCATTATTTTAAAAAAATAAAATCCTTATCCCTCGCCCTCCTTCCTCCATTCTCCACCCCCCTCGTCCTCCCTTTCTCTCTTATTTTACCTAAATTTGACGTGATTTCCCCTAATGTGACCTCTGCCATGTATGTACATTTATATAACACCCATTTTATACGTGTTTCTTTATTGGTCGTTAACAAGGGTGGCATTTTCGCTTTGGCATTTACTGGACAGTCACTTCTCTTATTGTGATGGCATCTCTCTCTCTCTCTCTCTCTCTCTCTCTCTCTCTCTCTCTCTCTCTGCTCTCTCTGAAAATGTGCTATTTTTCATTTCTCATTAAATGAATTTCCGTTCATGCTTGATGGTCTTTTCATTAAGCTAATGTAATCACAAATTCTTTCCATTATACCCAACTTTAGTTGTCATAAAACGAGTGAAAACAAAGGAACAGAATAAAAAGATGCTTAGTGTACGTCACTCATAAATGTGTGTGGGGAGAGAGAGAGAGAGAGAGAGAGAGAGAAACGTATGGTGTTTAATCCTCGACAGTTATAAACGCTATTGCAAGCGCGCGAGAGAAAATGAATGTTTTAATTACTGAAACAAAAAAGGTAAAGGGAACGATACGGGGCTTAGGGTAATGTATAAATGCCAGAGAGAGAGAGAGAGAGAGAGAGAGAGAGAGAGAGAGAGAGAGAGAGAGAATGCTCAAACGCAGGTCTATCACGTCACACAAATGCTGGCGATAATTTCAAATAACCGCTCTCTTTTCTCCCAAACAATGAAGCTCTTCCCTTTTGATGTCGGCTATTGAATAGATCCTCTGGAAAGCGAGAACAGTCGCGGCTGGAAGCTTTATCATTCTCCTCTTTTTCCACTTCGGAGTGCAGATGTTTTCCTCGGCAGCTTTGAACTGCATCCCCTCGAAGCCTTGACTCCCTCAGACAGCATAATGAGTGCCAGCCGTGCCTATTGCTTTGGCTAAATAAATTTTTTTTTCTCACCTAAATCCTTTTTTGCGCGCATGTTTGATGTCAGTATTGGAATGTCAAGTGAAATAAGTGAAACAAACTGTGGCCAAATAGTATTTGGTTAACGAATGTAATGTTTTTCACAAAGTATTTTCTGGCCGTTTCTCTTGTTGCGGGAGCAATTCATTTTTACCAAACAGATCAGAAAGGTGTGGACCTGGCCAACTTGAGAAACAAGAGAATACCAGCGTGAACCGAGGATAATGAACAGTAACTAATAACAATGAATAGATTTATACATTAGGAAAGGAAAGTGTTATTACTTTCCCACAAGGAGGGCCATGGTACTGAGGCTATGGTGCAGGTGGCATGGCACAGTCCAGAGCCGCTGGTATTTACCCCTGTGGCTTTTGATAATACATTTTAGTGATACGACATCCCTATAACGTCATCAGTTTCGATACTAAGTAAGCGTATGTGGCGTTCCTCAAGGTTCTGTCCTTTCGCCTATTCATTCCCTTATTATCAGTCATTTTTCATCTCCCCTGTACTTTATCTCTCCATGCTGCTAACAATAGTTTGATTCTCAGTTATAATTCTCTTTCCTTCGCATCCAGCCTTTCTTTTTTTCATATACTCTTCCTAGATTTTTTTTTCTGGCAACTCTGATCTGGAACATTTCCAGATGGGAAAATTGGAATTCAGTGAAGTTCATTCATTTCCAGAATATTTTTACCCGTTTACTTTATTCCCCTATCCAGTGTGATAGTATGTGTATAATATTATCCAAGTTTACTGTATACAGGCAGCTTATAGAAAGCATGATGTTACTGGGGCAGTTACAGCTAAATCCAGTAATGACTCACGACCTCTGTATAGAGGCGTAAAATCAATAGACTTTTATAAATGCCCAAGAAAACTCGATTAAAAAGGCTTATAAATGGTTGTATCAGCCAATCAAAAAAAAAAGGAACGAAAAACAAATTCATGCAGAAACAGGCGTGCACTCAACCGGAATAACGCTTTATTTACATCGGTTGTCGAAGCCAGGGGACGGTTATAGAGCTGCGGGGTCCGTTTGCTAATTAGGAGCTAAGCAAGTGAACTAAATCTCATTATCACGGCTGATCTAATCACTGAATAAGCCACTCTAATTATCTATTGTTTCGGAGCAGTTGTTGAGAGACTGCTTGTCATGACACTGTAGAAATGGGTAATTGAAATGGATGTGATATATTTTCTTTATCACAAAGGATCAGGGTCAGAATATGTTTGCTAAGTGGAGTTTAGGAAGGAGCGTGGAATGGCGACTGCGGATTGTTTAAAAAAACGACTTTGCAAGAATTCAAACTCTCTTTTTCATAGGTACACTGTTGACACCTCTGCCCTATATAGTATGCAGAAACAATCTGCCTTGGGCCAACTTTTTCATAGGTACTTTCTCTCTTTCTCTCTTTCTCTCCCTTATATAGTATGCAGAAACAATCTGCCTTGGGCCAACATTTTCGTAGGTACTTTCACTCTCTCTCTCTCTCTCTCTCTCTCTCTCTCTCTCTCTCTCTCTCTCTCTCTCTCTCTCTCTCTCTGCCTTATTTATATATAGTATGCAGAGACAGTCTGCCTTGGGCCAACTTTTTCGTAGGTACTCTCTCTCTCTCTCTCTCTCTCTCTCTCTCTCTCTCTCTCTCTCTCTCTCTCTCTCTCTCTCTCTCTCTCTCTCTCTCTCTCTTTGCCTTATATAGTATGCAGAGACAATCTGCCTTGGGCCAAATTTTTAGTAAGTAAGCCGACCGCGCGGCCCCAATGACTTGTTTGTTTATCTATATGAAAATGGTACTTATCTGAAAAAGTAATTATTCTTTTTAACTCAGTCTTTTTATTCATTATTGACATAAGCTATTTGCTGAAGTTTTATTTTTAACGACAGAAACTAAACGATCTACAGAAAAAAAACCTGTTATAGAAATATTTTGAGAAATCCCACAATGTTTTCGTGTGCAGTATAGCATTGTTTTAACCTCATTTGCTCTCAGATCAGGCGTGTAACTTCTGCACTGAAGTCGTGGGATGTTCATCAAGAGTATACATGTAATCTGAAATACGCTGCAACGCCACATCTCACGTCTACATCAAGAAGTTTCCAAAGTTAACGCTTCTTAAAGTTAACTTCTTAGCGCAGATTTTATTTAATTCTGAAAGTTAAAGGCACTTCTGTTTAAAACCTTCAAATGAAAGATACGTGTTTTCACTCACTGGAAACTCGACAACCCGGAGATTTAGGCTTTAGTTCAAAGACTGAGCTTCTCTGATGTAGTTACCTTAGCCTTTATCTGTCAGATTTCGGACTTCCGTCGCTGAAACTTTCAAGACTTTTTACTCGTGAAGTCTTCGCGTTTGAGACTTCGACCCGAAAGTTTGGTCTCAGAGAAAGGTGGTCGAGGTTTCGGATAAGTTGGTTCGATGAAGTTATTTTTTTCTTAATTGCCGAGTCTTGGAATTTTATCGTGATTTTTTTATTCCGTGAAGTTTCCTGTTTCCTGCAGGCCTGGGCTTGATACAGATGGTTTTTTTTGTCGACTTTTGTATCTACTCTTAAGTAACAAAAAAACAAAAATGATAATAAAAAAAAGTATTTGTTAAAAAGGTCAGTTTGTATTCGGACTGTCTACAACACGTTGCTTCTATGAGACGATTTATAAACATTTTTCTGAAACTTACTGCTGCTAGAGTTCACACACACACACACACACACACACACACCCTAATGACCCAAAACCTTCATCACGCTCTATACAAATTTCACCAGCATTCATCATTTATCAGAAGTACATGTTATGGACACATCCATTCCCCCCCACCTTTTTCAGTTTGCATTTTCGAATGTTCATTTTTCAGTGACACTGTGTCAAATCACAATTCATGACAAATATCTCCACCTCTCATTTTCAGACTCGGGGTTGCCGGGTGCGCGAGAATGTTCGCCAAACGAGCGGAAATACGCGTAGGGCTGAATAACTGCCATGAAATGACAGTAACTCCGCTGCAAAATCATTCGCCTATTAGACTCTGCAAAAAAGCAATTACCTCCAGATTAATAAATCATTTTTTGCATACGTGCGTAATTAGGGCATGGCTGTCTATCAGCGGCAACCGTGGCAAAAAAAAAAAAAATAACGACGCGAAAATAACGCGAATGGATAACCAGGTGTCTTCGTGAATTCAGAATAAATTACGCATTTTACCAGCCGCGTTGCGTTTTTGGAGCGGGAAATAATTCCTCCCGTACGAAAATACACGGACCAGAATACACCCGCGGCAAAACAATAAACCCACTTGTTTTGGGAAGAATCACTCCTCGTTGCCCCCAAAATCGGATGGAAATTGAGAACCTTCCAGGGTGGGGCGGGCCGGGGAGTTCGTATCATGCCCGGCGCAGCTTTAAAAGGATGCGATCATACGGTATTTCACTACAAACAAACGCCGCGTCCATTGGCTTTGATTTAAAGGCATGAGTGCCGTGTAGTCATCCCCGACGGGAGGAGGGGAGGAAGGGGATGAGGAAGAGCTGTGTAGAAGGGGGGAGGGGTTGTGTTTGGCAATTTTCATTTGTCGGCGAACTTAGGTCAGTCTTCAAAGTCGGGACAGAGGGATTTCACGCCGATGTTTTCGTCCATAGAGGCTTTGATTGCATCGACGTTCCGCGCTAGTTACTCTGATGCGTTGGCGTTTTTGCCTCAGGTGTGGAAATGTTTTTGCCTCAGGTGTGGAAATGTTTTTGCCTCAGGTGGGGAAATGTTTTTGCCTCAGGCGTGGAAATGTTTTTGCCTCAGGTGTGGAAATGTTTTTGCCTCAGGTGGGGAAATGTTTTTGCCTCAGGTGTGGAAATGTTTTTGCCAGGTGTGTTTTGCCTCAGGTGTGGAAATGTTTTTGCCTCAGGTGTGGAAATGTTTTTGCCTCAGGTGTGGAAATATTTTTTGCCTCAGGTGTGGAAATGTTTTTGCCTCAGGTGTGGAAATGTTTTTGCCTCAGGTGTAGAAATAAACACGTGAGCGGTTACGTACTGTTATTCTTCATTATTCGTAATGATGGAGGTTTCTATAAAGCATTCAGACGTTATGAAATTGAATCTTCATTTTTTTTATTAATTTTTTTTTTTTAGTCGGAAATGTCGGGAAGATACTGTCTGCTTGGAAGTGGGTCGTTTCGATAGGTCAACTCGGTCTCTCTCTCTCTCTCTCTCTCTCTCTCTCTCTCTCTCTCTCTCTCTCTCTCTCTCTGGAACTAACTAGGGTACTTGTCAATGGGTCTCTGAATCTCATCATTCTCTCTCTCTCTCTCTCTCTCTCTCTCTCTCTCTCTCTCTCTCTCTCTCTGGAACTAGGGTACTTGTCAATGGGTAATGAATCTCATCATTCTCTCTTTCTCTCTCTCTCACTCTCTCTCTCTCTCTCTCTTTTTGGAACTAGGGTACTTGTCAATGGGTAATGAATCCCATAATTCTCTCTTCTGGAACTAGGGTACTTGTCAATGGGTAATGAAATGAATCCCATCATTCTCTCTCTCTCTCTCTCTCTCTCTCTCTCTCTCTCTCTCTCTCTCTCTCTCTCTCTGGCTCTTGAACTAGGCTATTTGCTGATGCTTAATGATTCTCATCATTTCCATATCAGTTTTCCAGAGCTAGGGTAGAGTACATACCTTGAGGGTATTCGCCCCTGTTCCTCACTCGATAGAGCAGAGTAGGTTGGTAGCTTAAATAAAGGGGCATGACCCTTTGGTAGTCAGGGGAAAAGAGTGAAGGAAAATCGAGAAATGTGAAACACGAAATAGAGAAGAAGCAAACACAATTTCTGGGTCTCCTCTCTCTCTCTCTCTCTCTCTCTCTCTCTCTCTCTCTCTCTCTCTCTCTCTCTCTCTCTCTCTCTCTCTCTCTTTCTTAAATGACGTATCATCTTTACGCTTTTATATCCTGGTAAGGATGCTACCAGGATGTTAGTGACCGTGGAATGGTAATTGCTACGCCAGATAATTTACAGTCATTCAGTCAGTCCTTCTTCTTCTTCCATTTTCGCGTTTAATTTGAACTTCTGTTTAGGAATGAGCTTTAGGTTGTCAGTGTCCTTTCATTTGCGCTTGAGAATCGAAGATGACTTTGTGGATTAAAATACTGATTACTGTACCTGTGTGTTAAATGTCATATGGAAATAAATGCAATCCTATGCAGGTATGTTCTTACAAACATTGTGACGCAGTTGCAGATGAGCGTGTTAAAATATTTCATTCGAACATATTGATTAGTTTAGAATATGGAACTTTCTGCAGTCCTTCCTGTTCCCGAACGACAGATTCCATTTGACCTGCACAAAAATAGTTTTGTTGAAGGAATTTTAGCACTTAAAACTATCGCTGGCACTGGTCGGAATATATATATATATATATATATATATATATATATATATATATATATATATATATATATATATATATATATATATATATATATATATATATATATATATATATATATAAATTTCTAACCCAGGTCTTTCAAATGAAAGACCAGAGCGCTGCCCACCAGCAAGACCTGGGTTCGATCCTGATATGTGTCAGAAATTTATTTCTGTTCCATATGTAATTGTGTGTTGATATTTCTAATATGTATATATATATATATATATTATATATATATATATATATATATATATATATATATATATATATATATATATATATATATATATATATATATATATATTTTCCGTCTGCCTCCGTCTCCGCTTGGAGAAAGAAAAAATGCACGAACTCTTAAACCACAAACGCAGACGAGCCTGAATGTGCTTGCGCGCGTGTACCAATTACGAATTAAGTTTTCCTCTTGCTGGAAAAACAAGCGCAGTGAACCCCTCATTAACCCAGTCATGAATGTCAGTCGGTTGCATCATTATTCGAAGGGCGAATCCAGAGAGCCAGAGACCAATGCAACAGTTGGTAGCGAGGGAGAGATAATTATTCTTCACGTCTTGCGTCATGCCGAGAGAGTTCTCATTGCCGTTGCTTCCGTCATTGTTTTTGTTGTCATTCTTTTTTGATATTCTTTTCGTCATCTGTGTCCCCCGGGGTAATTCGTCACTCTGTTACGTCATCCCATGTGGGCGGCTTATTTAATTCGCCGCGTCTTCAACATTATTTGCCCCTGGGGGGCAGAGACTTCATTTTCACGAGGTCTTTTATTACTTTCTTTTCAGGGAGGGAGGGAGGGGAGGCTTTGGAGGAGGAGGAGGTTGGAGGTGAAGGTGACTGCAATACACTCGAACTTCACCCCTCTCCCCCCTCCCCCCAAATCTCCTCCGTAGGCGTGAGTGAGGAAGATCCAACACCTTCCCTCCTCCTTCCTCCTCCTCCTCCTCCTCCTCCTCCCCTCCTCCTCCTCCTCCTCCTCCTCCTCCTCCTCCTCCTCCTCCTCCTCCTTTGTATGTGTGAGTGAGTGAGTGAGGACACTCCTCCTCTCCCTCCCTACTCGGGAGTAGTGAGGGGAGAAGGACCGTGTCTCCTCGTCTTCACAACTCCATCACCTGTATTAATCTTCCTCTTTTCTCCTCCATTGTCTTGTTTTCTTCCTGCTTTTTCTTCTGCTCGTGGTACGCTCGCGACCGTTCACTGTTGTTTTTGTCTTTTACGTTCTTTAGTGTGGGTAATTTGTTACATTCTTTAGTGTGGGTAATTTGTTACATTCTTTAGTGTGGGGAAAACCTTATCAACATTGTTTGGTATGGGTTATTTCTTAGTGTGGGTAATTTGTTCCTTACATTCTTTAGTATGTGTAATTTCTTACTTACATTCTGTAGTGTGGGTAATTTCTTACTTACATTCTTTAGTGTGGGCAGAACCTTATTAACATTGTTTAGTATGGGTTATTTCTTAGTTTGGGTAATTTGTTCCTTACATTCTTTAGTGTGGGTAAAACCTGATTAACATTGTTTAGTATGGGTTTATATCTTAGTGTGGGTAATTTCTTACTTACATTCTTTAGTGTGGGTAAAACCTTATTAACATTGTTTAGTACGGGTTATTTCTTAGTGTGGGTAATTTCTTACTTACATTTTTTAGTGTGGGTAAAACCATATTAACACTGTTATTGTGGGTTATTTCTTATTTACATTCTTCAGTGTGGGTAATATCTTATTTACATTGTTTAGTGTAGGTAATATGTTACTTACATTCTTTAGTGTGGGTAAAACCTTATTAACATTGTTTAGTATGGGTTATTTCTTAGTGTGGGTAATTTCTTACTTACATTCTTTAGTTTGGGTAAAACCTTATTAACATTGTTTAGTATGGGTAATTTCTTAGTGTGAGTAATTTCTTACTTACATTCTTTAGTGTGGTTAAAATCTTGTTAAATTGTTTAGTATGGGTTATTTCTCAGTAATGGGTAATTTACTACTTACAGTCTTTAGTGTGGGTAAAACCTTATTAACCTTGTTTAGTTTGGGTTATTTTGATTTACATTCTTTAGTGTGGGCAATTTCTTATTCTTCTTATTTACATCCTTTAGTACGTTCGTATTTTCTGTATATCTCGGCCAACGCATTCTCAAACGCATTTCTTGTATTTAAAAGGTTCATTTTTCATCCTTTCATCTCGCCGCCAGAAGTGGGAGTCATTTCCTTAATGAAGTGTGAAGAAGAAGAAGAAGAAGAAGAAGAAGAAGAAGAAGAAGAAGAAGAAAGAGAGAAGTAGAGAGAGAGTCTTTCTTGGTTTTAATGTCCCCGGCATAGTAACAGAAAGCCAAGGTAGCGAAGGTCACTTTTCAATCTGTCATATTTAATCTGGCCTTAGGGGGGAGTTTGAGATGCCATTGTTATATGACTCTCTGTATGCGTTGTGTTCTATTGTGTATGAATTCATTATAGCGTTGTGGAAGTTTATTGTACAGGAGTCATTGTAGATTCAGCTCTTCAGAATGACCTAGTTCTGTGCTATTAGAAACGACTTATTACTATTAATATTTATCTATCTATGTCTTTCTATCCATCTATCTATCTATCTATATATATATTATATATATATATATATATATATATATATATATATATATATATATATATATAATATATTTTATTTAATATACAATGTATATATATATATTCATATATATATATATATATATATATATATATATATATGTTATATATATATATATATATATATATATATATTATATATATAGTATATATTTATATGTATATATATATATATATATATGTATATATATAGATATATATATATATATATATATATATATAATTTGTGCATGTACGTAATGATGCATGCATGTATGTATCTGTAGAGTTCATATTTTTATATATTTCTGCAAGTCATATGAAACTCACTTGGGGAAAAAGGACATGAAAGTCTAAAATTACAGCAAACCTTAGTGCTCTGACGAATTACCTTCGTATGTCATAAGTTAGAGATCTCATTCTTTCTTTTTTTTTGTTTTTTGTTTTCCTTTACTTTTATATCGTCCATTTAATCCCTCAAAGGGTAATGATTCATATAAGTAATAAGGTGGTTGGAATATTTATTAATCGGCAATTAGTCTCTCTCGAAATGATGCTGAATAATACACTTACCTCAGGTATTAATCAGTCAACGGTGAAATATTTATTAACTCGCCCAGACAGTTTATTAGCACGCGATATTAGCCTGGATATTTAATTACGACGCTACTCAGACGAAAAACTTAAGAAAAACAAAGAAATATAGATATTCGAATTCCTCTCTAGGTTTAAATTCAGTGTTTCAAGTTCACCCTTGTTTGAAAGGGATTTCAAATGAGCTTTAGGTTAACGTAGATACTGGCGTTTAAGAATTGGCTTTCAAATTTGAAGTTCGAAATTGGCTTTCTAAATTGATGAGCTTTTGAGATTTGAAGGTGGAAATTGACTTTCTGAGGTTGTTTAGATAATGGCATTCGAAATTGGCTTTCCTAAACTGGCATGATTTTCAAGTATGAAATTGGCTTTCAAAGAAACATGGTGATCTGGAATTGGTTTAAGAAGGGCCGAGAATTTCAAAATTTTCTTGTTGTTAGCATCTCTCTCTCTCTCTCTCTCTCTCTCTCTCTCTCTCTCTCTCTCTCTCTCTCTCTCTCTCTCTCTTGCACACACACACACACACGCACAAAACACACGCACACACACGCACAAAACATACACACACACACAATCACTTGTTACAGATTCCAAAAGTGATATTGCATATACTAGACAAGTATTCCAGGTTAAACCATGATTCTTTAGAGTTTAGACATCATGATGCCTCTCTCTCTCTCTCTCTCTCTCTCTCTCTCTCTCTCTCTCTCTGTCTCTAACGAACCATTATAATTCCATAATTGCAGATATTCCTTTTGTCCAATAATAACTATTATGAATTTTTTGTTCCCCTCGAATTAATCTAGAACCGAGACGTGAAAGTGAAATCCTAATTAACATTCTCTCTCTCTCTCTCTCTCTCTCTCTCTCTCTCTCTCTCTCTCTCTCTCTCAGGGTACATGAAGTCTAATAATAGGTTATTAATGACGTCGTTCTCAATTCTATTCTTTTCCAGGTGATTATGATGGGTTTGAGATTCACAGATGATTGATAAATACATAATGGTGTTTGAGTATCGATAACGGGAAGGTTTTCTTTTATCATTATTATTACTTTTTTTATTATTGTTTTCACAGTTTTTTATTACTATTATAATCTTAGTGGCGCAATTATTATTATTATTATTATTATTATTATTATCTCGATCTGTAATAGGTTACTTTTAATCAAATAGCAAACTTTTATTACTATTATAATCTTAGTGGCGCAGTTATTATTATTATTATTATTATTATTATTATTATTATTATTATTATTATTATTATTATTATTATTATTATTATTATTATTATTATTATCTCGATCTGTAATAGATTACTTTTAATCAAATAGAAAACCCAAGCGTCTGTGTGTGATTACTTTTAATGATTTAGAATTACTTGAATTCCTATGGTACTTACAAAATAAACCAGTAGCTACTTAAGCATTCCACTTCAAGTAGGACCTTGCCCTTCAGCAAGATAATCTTAACAGAATATGTTTTTCTTCATTGCAGTAAATTCCAAGGTGACATTTGTATGTGTGTATGTGTTTGCGTTCAGTCCCAAGTAACGTGAGCTTTCAGAACGTAAAAATATTCCACTCGCTGCAGGTGAAGAATAGAGTTTTCCATGAACCTTTCAGTTTAGAATGAAGTAAAAACTGGAACCGTCAATGCAATTCTGGACGGCTGGATAAAATCAACTCGACTTCCACAGAGTCGCTATTTAACGAGTGATTAGCCCTCAGCTGGGTATCTCATTAGGGGCGTGTTCTTTTTGTTTTCTGAAGTAATTAGTCGGGAAAAAACTCATTTATTTTAATGACAGCTTCGATAGTGAGAAAGAACTATTTTCTGTGAGGCCGAGGATTGTTTACAATTAGTAAAATACCACAAGGACGTAACAAATTGTAGATTTCATTTCAGATGGCGAGATTGAATTTAAGAATTGCGTTGTGCCCCGTAGGGGAATAGGGCCGTCAGTGCGCCTCGTGTGGTGCACTGTAGGCATTACTTACGGTTCTTTGCAGCGTCCCTTCAGTCCCTAGCTGTAACCTCTTTCATTCCTTTTACTGTACCTCCGTTCATGTTCTCCTTCTTCCATCTTACTTTCCACCCTCTCCTAACAGTTGTTTCTTTGTGCAACTGCGAGGCTTTACACCTGTTACACCTTTATGACCTTTTTGCTCTCAGTTTCCCTTTCAGTGCTGTATGACCTCATAGCTCCCAGCGCTTGGCCTTTGGACAAAAATCTGTATTCCATTCCAAGACTTCCATTGTATTCTCTCTCTCTCTCTCTCTCTCTCTCTCTCTCTCTCTCTCTCTCTCTCTCTCTCTCTCTCTCTCTCTCTCTCTCTCTCTGTTTTGTAGAATTTAAGCCCTACATTTTAATTCTGTATCCAGCATTTCCTCAAGGACAGGTCAATGCCCAGGAATTATCTTTATTTCAGGAAACTGTCAAACTTCAGTATCCAACTGCCTTTCTAACATCTCCTTCATTAGCCGTGACAGCCAGATACGGTGTCCAGACGGAGGAGGCCTAAACGCCCGGGAATCGACTGGAATGAGAGCGTAATCGGATGGGAATTCATTAAATCGACGCAAATTGGCTGAAATCCGAAGTAATCAGACGGAATCGATCTCTTGATCCGCCGAGCGGAATTGGAATGAGGCCGCCAAATATTTTAATCGGACCTCTCCCCACCCCGTTGTTTTGAATCCAAAATCTGCTCTTCCCAGAAGTGATCGCTTTCCATCGTTTTCCATCGTTCTTCATCGTTTTTCATCCTCCGAGCGAAGCGATCTTCCCTCGATCTCTTAAGACGCGGAAACCCAAGCGATTAACGTCGGAGAATGGCGTTTTGAGTCCACACCCGCAACCGTCGATCGATCATTTCCGGTCGGTTTCGTTCAGTTCAATCAAAAAAAGCCGGCGAGGATCGTCTTTCTTCGCCGGCGTGATTAGGATGCCATGAGGAGATCCTGAGATCGTCGTGTAATTCCTTGGAAGGATCTTATTTGAAGAGTCGGTTTGCTCTCCGCTCTTTTAATATAGCTGTCAGCCAAATGGGAATCGATTTCATCTGTAATAAAGTGCATGACTTATTGGCTTGAGAGAGAGAGAGAGAGAGAGAGAGAGAGAGAGAGAGAGAGAGAGAGAGAGAGAAGAGCATCATGGTGTCTTTGAAGTTCCATGGGTGTACTTGCAACACAGAAGATTTTTAATAAATGCAATATCATTTCTTCAGTTTATCAACTGGCGATCGTACAAGAGAGAGAGAGAGAGAGAGAGAGAGAGAGAGAGAGAGAGAGAGCATCATGGTGTCTTTGAAGTTCCAACAGGTATACTTGCTATACAGAAGATTTTTTAGTAAATGCAATATTATTTCTTCTGTTTATCAACCGGTGATCGTACAAGAGAGAGAGAGAGAGAGAGAGCATCATGGGTGTCTGAAGTTTCATGGGTTTACTTGCAGTACAGAAGATTTTAATAAATGCAATATCATTTCTTCAGTTTATCAACCGGTGATCGTTCGAGAGAGAGAGAGAGAGAGAGAGAGAGAGTGAGAGTGAGAGAGAGAAAGCATCATGGTGTCTGAAGTTCCATGACTTTACCTGCATTACAGAAGATTTTTAATAAATGCAATATCATTTCTTCAGTTTATCAACTGGTGATCGTACAAGAGAGAGAGAGAGAGAGAGAGAGAGAGAGAGAGAGAGAGAGAGAGAGAGAAGGACCATCATTATCTCCGCTGCTCAGTGAAACAACCCTCTGTTTAGAATCTGAATAAGAACGAAAGTTGAAGGAAACGATTCTGTGCTCTTTTATGTCCTCCTTAGGTCGATATTAACGAGTACATCTATAAAAAGGTGAAGAGGATAACCCCCTCCCCCCTTACCCCCACCCCCATCACTCCACCAATAAAAATAGGTCGGGGGAAGGGAGGGGGAGTAGAGAATAGGGAATATTAATTTATCTGTTCTTAGCTGAGTATTCCGTTCGTCCGAGTATCATTTATCTATATCTCTTCTTTTTTATGAAATTATGATTAAATTTTTATTATTATTATTATTATTATTATTATTATTATTATTATTATTATTATTATTATTATTATTATTATTTGTACGCATTGCCGCATTAACGGTACTTAGGCAGTACCATTGAAGAATCATATCCACAATGGTTTCGTTATCGAATATAATTATATATTCCGAGATTTAAGGAGAGTATTCGAGAGCGCTCTGTGTTCTCGCTATTGATTGATAATAATGAGAGCTGAATAGGCTCTCGAAGGCTCTCCACTCGTAAATCTTTCACTATATTTGGACAACAGAACTATTGTGGGTTTTAGTACTCATTTTAATGCCCCATAATAATATGATATTTTAGATCCATTACGATCGTTACAATAGTTGTTATTGTATTTGATTATTGTTACTATTTCGTTTTTATCTGATTATGTCATCTAAAAAAGTATGTTAACTTTATTGAATTATTTTCCATTTCTTTTAAACGTCTCCTTCTTCACGCTTTGAAACTTGGTCATTTATAACTGTTCAATAGGTTGGTCTCTCGAGTTCTAGTACGTCCAATTATCTGCTTACAAGGTGAAGAATAGAACCAGTTCCTTTACTTATTGAGCACAGATTGTGTACCATTCAATTGGCATTTTTTGCTCATCTATTTCACCTTCAGCGGGGCAGAATAGAATAATTTATTTTTAGTTTTCTGTGAAAGAAAACTATTGCGATGGCTATTCGTCTATCCGTCCGCCCTTTTTGTCCGTCCTTAGATCTTAAAAACTACTGAGGCTAGAGGGCTGCAAATTGTCATGTTGATCATCCACCCTCCAATCATCAAACATACCAAACTGCAGCCCTCTAGCCTCGTTAGTTTATATTTTATTTAAGTTAAATGTAGCCATAATCGTGCGTCTTGCAACGACATAGGCAAGGCCACAACCGGGCCGTGGTTAAAGTTTCATGGGCCGCTGCTCATACAGCATTATACCGAGACCACCGGAAGACAGATCTATTTTCGGTGGCCTTGATTATACGATGTACAGAAAACTCGGTTGCGCCGAAGAAACTTCGGCGCATTTTTTACTTTTTTTTCACGTGTCTAATTTTTGGTACATCGGTTATAATACGCACGTGGATGTTAGAACTATTCTCTTTTGTTGTGGAGCCAACCCTCTTGGCTGGGAAATAGTGGACACAAAACACAATTTCTCTCGTGTTAGCCCGTGTGAACATTCATTAATAGTATGAGGTAGGGAGGAGGGAGAAAAACCTTTTGTTCCCCTTAGTAAGATCGTTAATTACGTGCTTCTTCATTTCTTTTAAGGAGGAGGAGGAGAAAGAAAAGGAGTAGGAGGAAAAGGGAAGGATAGAGAATGAGAGAAATGTTGACGGTGAGGTAATAACAGACTAATGTATTTCCATTACTCAATTTATATTACATAATATTTTAGGCGGTCAGGAATTTCAATCTTTGCAAAAAAAAAAAAAAAAAAAAAAAAAAAAAAAAAAAACAATGAATAGGGATAATGATTTTTGTGGGAGGGGGAGGCCGCTTGAAGAGATATACGAGTGTTCAAAGTAATATTTATATAAATATTTAGTTGTTTACAACTAAATTTTATATTTTCGATAGGAAACTCTTTGAAAAAACTTACCCAAAATCGATTAAAGAAATCAATATAAAGTAAAGAGTTTAATTAAATATCTAACTCGATTTAGTTCCGTGTGAAAAGACTTTAGGAGCAGAAATTATCAATGAACAGTAAAGAACATTTATCGGGATGGAATCACATTAACATTCCTTCAGCATGTCTAATTCGATTCCATTTTACATGAAGAACTTAGACACGGAACTTATAAACACACTGTGAAGTAAAAAAAATAGATAGATAAAGTGATATTTTATGTATTGTCCAACTCGAATGTATCCAGCATCAGTTCCATAAAACAAGACTTCAAAACCAGACAACAGAAAGAAATCAGGATCCAATAAAAATATTTGTCAGTCAAGGAAATTTTATCCATCATTATTAAATAAAACATAATTCGATATCTGGTATACAAATCCTATAAAACACAATTTACCAACACACCATTTAAAATACGAAACTCAGGCTGACAGAGTCACTCTCCATCTCCGAAACAAACAGAGGAGGTGCTAAGGATCGCAGTTTCCATCCCAAAATTCGCCAGTAGATTTTCAATATCGCGCTAATGGACGTTCAGGCCAGCGTACGTTTATATATATTTGAGGGAATTAATTATATTCTGGTGAGTGTGTTTTATTTCCAGCTTTAGGAAAATAAGACATTATCTTATTTCCAGCTTTAGGAAAATAAGATAAATTATTCTAGCTGCAGGAAAATAAGACGGAATATATTGTATCTATGTTTAGTAAAATAAGACAGATTATTTTATTTCCAGCTTTAGAAAAATAAGACAGATTATTTTATTTCTAGCTTTAGGAAAATAAGACAAAATATTTTATTTCCAGCTTTAGGAACATAAGACAAAATATTTTATTTCTAACTGTAAAAAAATAAGACAAATTATTTTATTTCTGACTGTAGAAAAATAAGACAATATTTTATTTCTAGATTTAGGAAAACAAGACAAAATATTTTATTTCCAGCTTTATGAAAATAAGACAACATATATTATTTCTAGCTTTAGGAAAATAAGACAAAATATTTTATTTCTGGCTTCATGAAAATAAGACAAAATATTTTATTTCTAGCTGCAGGAAAATAAGACAAAATATATTATTTCTAGCTTCAGGAAAATAAGTTTTGTCCTTTGTGCATGCGTGGGATGGGGATAATGTCCCAGTGAATGCTATTAAATATTTACCATTGCCATTAGTAATCAACAAGAATGCAGATTGTTTTCTTATTAAGTAACTGCCGCTTTTAATTAGGCAAGTATATGAACAAATTACAAGATTAGAAAGATATTTTAAGCGTTATCTAGCGCAGAATAATGTTAGGAAATTATTTTACAATTAACTAGTGCTTTTCATCCATAGTGGCTACTACCAGAATGTAACCGTTTTCCTCTACAAAGTGTTGGTTATCAACACTAATATTTCTCGATTCGTTTTTTAAGTTGATATTTCAGACGTCGGTACGTCCGTCATCATTTGAAAGTTAATGAAAAGAGCGAGAATGTGAAAGGTACCATGAACTGAATATGTTCGAGTTTGAGCAAGATTTATTACTAATTTCTCTCTCTCTCTCTCTCTCTCTCTCTCTCTCTCTCTCTCTCTCATACACAATATAGCAAAAGGTGAAAGAAGGGAAATAGTATTTGAAGCTTCCTGATTCCTATGGAGAGAGAGTGGGAGAAGGTAATTTTGTAAAGAAAAATGGTATTCTGGATTTCAGAAGAATGGAAAAATGGGGCGTTTCATCCTTCCAGTCAACCAGTGATTTTAAAAGTTACTTTAAAGGTTTATTGTTGTATCTACCAATATTTATAGATTATTTGCACGTATCATCATGAAATGCCGAACTTTTATATGCACAGTATTTAATGAGTTGAACTCTTGACGCTGCTAATCAGGTAACCGACCAGTTTATCACCCTTTCTT
>NC_089793.1:3980323-3992823 GCF_040412425.1 Macrobrachium rosenbergii | reverse complement strand
ATGTTATTCTTTGAGGAACTAGTTGTAGTCACTTACAGGTCGCAAGAGATGATAATAATAATAATAATAATAATAATAATAATAATAATAATTTGTTGGTTTATGCATATCCAGACAATACTTATTGTGGCTAACCTATTGGTGTATTGAAATGATATTACCAATTCTTTTAAACACGCCTCTCATTTTCTTACCATGTTTGTTCTTCCGGCAAGATCGGTTGAGGAAAGAAATGGAATAATTCCTTCCTCGTGATTGTCTTCCATCTTTCTTGTTGCATACGACTGCAGTATTCGTTTGCCAGTTGGCGGCATTCTTCATTCGGTGATTGAAAATCTCGCTTTGGTATGTACAGTTCTTGATGAGCACCTACCTTTTTGGAGATAGCAGGACCATTTGGTAAATTTCAGGATAGTCTGTTTTTGATGATTTAAAGTTGTCAGTCTTTCGAGGGCTGCAGAATACCTGCTTCTCGCTGCTTATTACAGAATATCTGACTATTTACTAGTTGGAGTTTACCCGACACTTCTCAGTTGCAGAATATCTGTCTTCTAGTGATAGTAGAGGACCTCGCTTTTGGTCTGTTCAGAATTCTTACTTTTTTGGCCAATATAGAAATCCTGCCTTTTGGTGATTACAGAACACATGCCTGTAGGTTATTGAAAATGTCTGGTTTTTTATTATGTAATGCTTAGCTCTTGGTCACCGTAAAAGTCATAGTTTTGGTGGCTTACAGACTAAGCGACCTTCTTGACATTGCACGATAATTTGTGTGGCGATTACGTAATATAACGTACCTTCTGGCGACTGAAAAATAACGCACTTTCTGGCGACTGAAAAAATAACGTCCCTTCTGACGATTGAAAAATAACGCCCCTTCTGTTAATTAAAAAATAACGCCCTTCTGGCGACTGAAAAATAACGTACCCTCTGCTGTTAAAGAAGTAACGTACCTTCTTCTCTTAAAGAAATAACGTACCTGGTGATCGAATGGTAACCCTCTGATGACGATCGAAAAATGAAGTACCTTCTGGGCGACTGAAAAATAACGTACCTTTGCAGTAGAAAAATAACGTACCTTTTGGCGATTGAAAAAATGTACCTAATGGGGGCTGAAGAATAACGTACATTCTGGCGATCAAAAAATAAATAAATAAATAAATAACGTGTGTGGGGTGGGCTGAAAAATAACGTACCTACCGGCAATCGAAATATAACGTACCTTCTAGCGACTGAAAAGTAACGTGGGCGGGGGGGGGGGGAGCAAAAGTAACGTACCCTGTGGGTGAGGGGACTGAAAAATAAGGTACCTTAGGCGACTGAAAAAAAAAAAAAAAAGGTCTCTTCTGGCGATTTAAAAATAACGTACCTCCTGGCGATTTAAAAAAATAACGTACTTTCTGGCGATTAAATGATAACGTGCCTTCTGGTGACTGCAGAGTGCACACTCGTCTCCTTCCTGGTCTTAAAGGCGTAGAAGGCAGGTCTCCACACGCGGACGCTACCCCTCTCACCTTTGACCTTCAATAGGTCGCTCCCCGCTTTTCAGGTGTGTTCCATCTCATCGACCATTCTCAGCCATACAAGACCACCACCAGTGCTCTCTCTCTCTCTCTCTCTCTCTCTCTTGATGAGGTGTTTATTCGCGGGGCGGGGGGACATCCTCAAAGAAATGCACCTTTTCCCCTCAAGTGAGACCATTGAGAACCTAAAGTCTCAGGTACATAGATAGATAGAAAGACAGATAGATGGATAGATAGAAAGATAAATAGATGGATAGATAGAAAGATAAATAGATAGACGTTAAACACGTCACTCCAAAAGCAATCATTTCTTGTATGACGGATATATATCAAGAGTTTCAACAAAGCTCATTTCGACCATGCATCCGGCACGGGAAGCGCTCTCAGGCTGTCATCAGCCGTGGCAAGAGCGCCGCCAGTCGAATGAATCGATGAATTAGTCCTAATTAATTAACTCCAGCATCCACGCGTACTTCCGTCTTCATTACAATTGTCACTCGAGTAATGTAATTCCCATCGACTCCAATTACGTGGTAGTAGTTTCCTTGGAGGTTGATGAGGGTTTGGACAGTAGAATCTCATTTTGTAATTCATAAGAGAAACTAATTAAAAGTTTCATTCTATTGCCTTTTTCCTTCATCTTTGTCGTTGGAGATGTTCTTGGAAAAAGGTATTAGGTTGTCAGTCTCGTTGGCCTTTGCTCTTTAAGAAAAAGTAATAAGTAATAATAAACAAATAAAAGATAATAAGGAAAATATTTTATTTATGCCTGTAATATGCTCATTTGCTTGCCTTGGTATTCTATATACCTGGAACTGAAGCTCAGTAGGAGTCTGGAAATGTATATCAGGTATAATAGTGTCATTCGGGATGAAGGTAGGTGATGCTTGTGGTAATATAGGTGATTTCAAAGCTTCAAATGACGTTAACTTGGTATTGAAATCAAAAGTATTCATGGATGTATTGTTAATAGTATTTTAGGATGTGGTAACAGTTTGGACTCGCATTGGACAATACGTTTCCGTTATTCAATATTTGTGGTAACTATTCAGAGACCATGGCATCCCGATATTTATTAGTTTCAGGCTTGTCTCAGGAACAGCTGACAACTTTGAATGATATGCAGAAAAACTTTGAGTTACTTTTTCTGTTAAAAGCAACATTTGACAACTTTAAAAAAATATACAGAAAAACATCGTGTTACTTTTCTTTTAAAAGGAACATTTGACAACTTAAAAAAGTATGGAGGAAAACTTTGTTACTTTTTCTTTTAAAAGGAACATTTGAGAACTTTGAAAATATACATAAAAATTTTGGGTTGCTTTTTCTCTTAAAAGAAACATTTGACAACTCTGAAAAATGTACATGAAAACTTTGGGTTACTTTTTCGTTTAAAAGGAACATTTGATAACTGAATAATATATGGAAAAACCTTGGGTTACTGTAAATTCATTTAAAAATTGTATTGCTAAACATGCAAAACAACTAAGACTGTAAACACGCAATTTTGTAAAATCCGTGTTTCAGCCGAAGAAACGATAAACCCTAAGAAAAAAAAAATTACCCAAATCACACCTAATAAGCATCCGGAATCACATCGATTTATCGGAGGAGTCTCCGAGGCGAGCGTGGGGAAGATCACAGACTTCGTATCGCGGAAGTTTATCGAAGAAGAGGAAGAGATCGATTGTACTTATCTGCGTTCAATGGCTTCGGCAAGAGTCCTCGAGGGCTGGCGTTAACTCGCAATTATGCAAACGCAGGTAAATCCTCTTAGCAGAGACTTTTTTTTTCTTAGAGGTGTGGATGGCATAGTAGTCAAAAATCGATTTCATCACTCGCTGTGTCTTATGAGACCAGGGTTGGCTTGAAAGCCAGATATCAGTTACACCCGCTTTATTTTAATGAAGTTTAGATAGACAGAACTTCCAGAAATAATCACTGTCTTTTTTTTTAAGATAGAGACGGGCATATAGCTAAAATCCAGTCTGTACCCATTCTCTGTCCTAAGAATGGGCAACGTACCCGGGTTCGTCATTGTACCCACTTACCTAGGTAATTAGCAGAAGTGACCGAGCAAACTTAATTAACAGGTAGGTAGCCAGGGAGTGATGAGGGCGATAAGTGAATGAAGAAGAGGTAATGATGCTATCGACTGTTAATAATACCCAGGGAACCATGATATTACTACCCATCGGTACTGGACGGGATTAAGACGAGTACTTGAACACGTGCTCCTGCTACTTTGGAGGACTATTGATGGCGGCTTAAGAGAACTGTATCATAGGCCTTTTTTTAATTTTTTTTTATGAATTAATTTTTTTTAAAGGTAGGGGGAGTGCAGTTTCATTCCGGACAGGTAGCTTAATTAGGCGTCTGGCTGTTTATGAGCTTGTCTTTGTCGTGATTAGTTAATTATCTAATTACCGAGATTTTTCTGGCTGTCTTTGTTGCGAAATATAATGTAATTACTATTTGATCTCTCGTCTCATTCCGTAGATGAAACACTTACATTGTGTTGGTTAATTTAATCATCCGTGTCATTATTATTACGTTGGAAAGGAGACTCTCTCTCTCTCTCTCTCTCTCTCTCTCTCTCTCTCTCTCTCTCTCTCTCTCTCTCTCTCTCTCTCTCAAGGTCCTTTTAAGATAATTATTCTATTGTTTTAATTTTTTGTTTATCTGTTGTGGAGATACTTATATGTTTTATACACTTTACATATCTCTCTCTCTCTCTCTCTCTCTCTCTCTCTCTCTCTCTCTCTCTCTCTCCCTCAAATTCCTTCAAGAATATATATTTTCTATTTTTTATTTTTATTTATTGTAGGAAATACGTATTTACAACACTTTTTTACCTCTCTCTCTCTCTCTCTCTCTCTCTCTCTCTCTCTCTCTCTCTCTCTCTCTCTCTCTCTCTCTCAGTAGATTTATGCTGAATTAAATATATGCACACAAACGGACTAATTAAAGGGGAAAAGACACACTAAACCAGTTGTGACGCCAGAGGCGAATTTCAAGCTGATTACACCAATGAAAATAGTCACAGACATTTTCTCATATGAATTTCAGTGCCTGTGATTCTACGAGAAGTTATAATTATGGTCATTTCAATTACCAACATCGGTAATAATGACAATAACAATAACAATTAAGACCTAACAATTAAGACCATAACAAAAGCAGTCGTAATTACATCTCTGTCTCGACACCGTAAACTAAACTAATGACGGCAGCTGTAATGGCGATCTTCGGAGAGGACCCCCACCTCGTAATCAAAAGGTATATCGAATTTCGGTGGGGTTTTCCTTTGAAGGCGGAACCTTAAATTAATTAGACTCGGGGGCGCTCTGATAAAGAGACATCACCGTTTGCTCTCTCTCTCTCTCTCTCTCTCTCTCTCTCTCTCTCTCTCTCTCTCTCTCTCTATTTTTTTTTTTACTTTTTTGTTTTGTTTGTAGTCGAAGATAGGTATGTTTTATACTTTTATAACTTCTCTCTCTCTCTCTCTCCTCCTCTCTCTCTCTCTCTCCTCTTCTCTCTCTCTCTCTCTCTCTCTCTCTCTCAATTTTTTAAATTTTTCTATGTTCTGCTTCTTTTATAGCTGGAAATACCTATTCTTTTACTCTTATACCTCTCTCTCTCTCTCTCTCTCTCTCTCTCTCTCTCTCTCTCTCTATCTATATATATATGTATATATATATATATATATATGTACATATGTGTGTGTGTGTGTATACTCCGTTCCAGGCTCATCAGAAACCCCACGTGTGTATATATACACCCACCACCGGGGGTTACCTTGGTGTCATCTTTTCTCTGTTCCCTTTGAAGAATTAGGGGAACCGGAGTGATGGGAGCCGAGGTTCTTTTCCCCCAAGGTGAAAAAGAAAATATTCCAACGTGAAAAGATAGCATTATATTTATATCTTTGTACAGATATTTTTAACTTCAAGGGAAAATGCTGCTGCCTTTGTGGTAGAGGTCGTATGGTGCATGTGTAATGTGTTGTGTGTGTGTGTGTAACACACACGCACACACATGTACATACATACATATTACATACATACATACATATATATATATATATATATATATATATTTATATGTATATATATATAATATATTTCAAGGTAATGGTTTTCATGCAGAATTAAACAATATTCAGTTAATGTATTACTTGGCTGAAAGCTTCCTTTGTGTTAATCATTTTCTTGACTTGCTCTGTAATTATGATAACAGATGTAGCAGTGTGGAAAAACTCTTGAAAAACAGGGTGTTTCCATTACGACAATGAAAACAAACTCCATCAGCAGGTTTTCATTAGCAACTGACGTAGTGAATAACATAATACATTTTCATTTGACTTGGATGGGAGAGTTTTTCTTCCAAAATAAAAGAAAATAAATATTCCAACACTTTAATTAAAAAGTTTGATATTCTTTGAATTTTCAAAAAAAAAAAGGAATATCCCTCTGGCATCAGAATCATTTATCATATGTTTTGTGTATTTTGTAAGAAATACAAGGGAAGAGAATTTATTCTTTGGCAGTAATTGTCAGTTTGTTCTCTTTAAGTAATTATTATTGGTTTGCAATAAAGAGTCCAGCATGTCGTCTGATGGTCTCTTAAGGAAACCGAGAAATAAAAATTAATTTAGGTAAATAATACGCTCAGTGTTTTTTGCGCAGGTGAGTTTCTAGTGTATAATTATACCTTGTTTGCGGTAAAATTTAATAGCTTATGTTGCATATTTATGTAGTGTTTATTTAAAAATTAGTGTATCCAGTGTCTTTATACGGTATATGAAATATATACAGTGCAGTCATATAGTGTGTAATGTAATCGTACAGTGTATTTAAAATAGTAATATATGATGAATATACTGTCTATCAAATGTGCTTCGTATCTGTAATTGTATAGTGTATATAACTTCTACTCATATTCATAGACTTTCCTAGATTTTTGGTACTGTCTTCAAGCATATTTGCAATGAACAAGACATATGCACAACTGCACATGCATAATTGGTAATATTTACACCCAGATTTGCTCTGAATTGGGCCGATAACCGCTTTTAATTATTTGAAGTTTACTTAGTTGATTGTCGTTTGCAATACGCTTAAACGGCTCACGCTGCTTTTGTAAGCCTTACTATAGATTATATATATAGATATATATATATATGTGTGTGTGCATATATATTTGCAGTTGTTGTATATGCCTATTCTTGAGAGAGAGAGAGAGAGAGAGAGAGAGAGACGAGCTTTCCCTCTTGAGGCCAATGGCAACCAAGCATATTCAGTCCCGTTGGATTCCAGGAAAAGAAAAGAAAAAAAAATAGCATCCTTGCCTCTCTGCTTGATTTGAAAGTCACTGAATGGCCGAGGGCATCGGGTGTGTGTGTGTATGTATATATATATATATATATATATATATATATATATATATATATATATATATATATATATATATATATATATATATATATATATACAGTATATATTTATGTGTGTGTATATATATATATATATATATATATATATATATATATATATATATATATATATATATATATATGTGTGTGTGTGTGTGTGTGTGTGTGTATATATATTCAGTTCAAGGTAAGCCGGTATCATCGGAATACAGGGGATAGATTCTTGAAATCGGAACGAAGATCCTGAACAATCCTGTGGAATCCGATTATCAATACATGTGTTTATAGAACTTTGAACGATTTGATAGAAGATTGGTCGCTTTATCCGGTTCAGTGCATAAATAGGTTATTGGAATGGTCTGCTTGAATCGGATTATAGATACTTGACAGGTCACTGGAGACTGTCGTAGATGCTTCATAGGTCATTGGAGACAGTTGGATGCTTAGTAGGTCATGGGAGTCTATAGTGAATTCGTAATAGGTCATTGAGGATTATCATGGATGCTTACTAGTTCATTGGAAACTAACACAGATGCTTAATAGGTCATTGGAGAACATCATGAATGCTTAATAGGTCACCTGAGACTATCATGGACGCGTAATGGGTCATTGGAGACTACAGTGGATGCTTAATAGGTCATTGGAGAGTATCACAAATGCTGAATAGGTCATTTGAGACTACATTGCATGCTTAATAGGTCATTGGAGAGTATCATGAATGTGTAATAGGTCATGGAGACTATCATAGATGCTGAATAGGTCATTTGAGACTATCATGGATGCTTAGTAGGTCATTGGAGAGTATGATGAATACGTAATAGGTCATTGGTGATTATCACAGATGCTTAATAGGTTTTCAGTTGAGATCATGAACAGTAGGTCACTGGAATAGGTCTATATATGTGCAACAGATACGTGGAATTGGCAGTACAAAATCTACAAATGAAGAAATAGGTCGTGGAAATTGCGTCATTGGTAGAGTACTTACTGTTCGCTGGAATGTTATTGGAAATACGAAATATGTTAATCGGGTATTTGTAATATTCATGAAACCATATTGCAGATAAGGAATAGATTGAATGGACTGATTAATGCTTCTGAAGACAAACTGTTACTACTACTACTACTACTACTACTATTATTATTATTATTATTATTATTATTATTATTATTATTATTATTATTATTATTATTATTATTATTATCAAAGTAGCAGAACCTTTCTTAAACATGTCCTGTTACAAAGCATGGTTGCAGCGAGTGAATTAATTTTATATCGAGTCTTCTCACTTTTCCTTATAATTCTCTTCTCTTCAACGTTCATGTTGATCAGTAAATGACAGTGTTCAAACTTCGGTAAAGAGAAGCATATTAAGTGTTCAAACTTCGGTAAAGAGAAGTATATGAACGTCCTTTATACTGCAGTTTATTCTCTATGCAAGAGAATGTTTTGTTGAATACAGACGGTAAGTACGTAGAATTTCCAGCAGTTATACCTAAGCATCACGACGCCGTCTGTGGGAAACTCTGCGGCTTTATCCCAACGTATTTCATTACTCTTGTACAGAGAATAAAGCTGCTGTATAACAGCTGCTGTCGATATATTTCTCTTTACCGGAGTGTGAACATTGGCCAGATATTGACCAATATTAACCCGTATGATTCAGCCATCCTTTATTACAGGACATATTATTATTATTATTATTATTATTATTATTATTATTATTATTATTATTATTATTATTATACTTCTCTTTGAAACATGGAACATAGCAAAGAAATGCGTAGTAGTGTGAATAATGATGACCAAACCGAAAATATCACTTATTTAAACAAAGAGTTATTTTGATAAATAAAATGTTAAGGTCTAACCAAAGCCTTCAGATCGCACCTTCGATCCTACAACCTAGTCAGTATTACATCACCTTTATCGCTCGCCTCTTTCCTCCTCTATATCAAATTCCACTTCCTTTTCCCCACGGTATCCTTCCCTGAGATCCTGCGAAAAGGTGGGGACAGGGAGAAAAGGAAGGATCAGCGCATGATGCTGATGAGTCCGCAGCATCCGAAACCATCACTCATCCCGGGGGCTTTCAAAGAGGGCCTCCGTTATTGGGCGCGAGTCATTAGCGAGTTGATGAATCGTTTCTTTGCCTGGGATGATGGCTAGTGTTCCTGTACCTTTTTTTTTGTGTGTGTGTGTGCCGAATGTTAGTTTGGTGGTTATTCGCTTGTCATCATCTCCTTCACTGATTCTGTGAAAAATGGATGAGAAATTTATATTTTTATATAATAATGAGCATTCGTTATTGGTGAGGATTAATAGTGTAAATAATTACCTTGTCTGTAGATCAAATCTAAACTGAATACATACATACATACATTGTACAATATTAATATATATATATATATATATATATATATATATATATATATATATATATATATATACACATATTATATATACTGTATATATATACATACATCCATATACATTATATATATATGTATATATATATATATATATATATATATATATATATATATATATATATATATATATATATTATATATTATATATATTCTTGAATTTTTCCTGTTATCTTCTAAAATCGGTCCCCCACTAGTCAGGCATTTTATCTCGACTTAACCTTTCGTTTCTGCCAAGAAAAGCAAACTTATCCAACTGATCCCGCCATCAATTCCGCACAATGAAATCAGGGTTTGTTATCTCCTTATCTCCATTTCTTTTAATAAAGAGATAAAGCTTCCTTTTCAAGAAGGATTCCGGTGCATTTGATGCGGATTAGCGTTTTGTGAGCTCTGAAAGGGGCAATGGATTGCGAAACATTTTTCTATGTGATTACATTTCTCAGCTGACCATTTTGCTTCTGAATCAGAATTGTCAGATGAATGGCGCCCTTAGTGTCCTTGTCTTCCAAGGGCGCCCTTAGTGTCCTTGTCTTCCAAGGGCGCCCTTAGTGCCCGTATCTTCCAAGGGTATTTTTAGTGCCCTTATCTTCCAAGGGCGCCCTTACTGCCTTTATCTTTGAAGGGCGCCCTTCGTGTCCTTATCTCCAGAGTAGAGGGGTTCATGTTGATAAACCACTTCCGTTTTTTTTCAGCAATTAATTAATCTTGTTTCTTTTCACTGATAATATATCATACACACGTTTAATAAGGGCACACCCTGCTAAAGATGTATTGCGCCTCTGTTAACCTCACCTGTGAATGATGTACCTGGTAGTTAGACGATTGTGGTGGGTGCATCTGAAAACAATTTCACTTAAGATTTATCAAATTTGCTAACAGGGAAAATATTAATTATTTCTGTTAATAAAGAAACAGATTTATTAAATCTGTTAACAAAGAAACAGGCAGGATTACATCTGCCAACAGAGAAACGGACAGACAAAAGAACGGGCCCAAACCAAAAGAACAACTTTCTTGGAGAAGGCAAAAATAATTCAATTAATTTTTCCATTCCTTGACTTGTTCCCATTCCTGACTTTTAATTTGCAGGCCGAAATAATTTCACCAGGGTTTTTTTATGAACAGAAAGTTTTCCTCATTCCCACACAAACTAGGTCGAAGAATTCCCTTCGCCAAGGTGACCTCGGGCGGGAATTGTGTTCCTCACTGGGTTGATCTGGAATAGGAAACGGTTGTTATCAGCGTAAAGGAATCTTCCAGGATATGGAAGACGTCAGACTTGAGTTTTTAGACAACAGTGTTGTTCTCTCTCTCTCTCTCTCTCTCTCTCTCTCTCTCTCTCTCTCTCTCTCTCTCTCGTTATGCAATTGCCAGATGTGACCAGCGAGTGCGTCTCTGTCACATCATTGCCAGATGTGACCAGAGAGTGCATCCCGCTCAAATCACTGGCAGATGTGAACAGCGAGTCACATCTCTGTTACGTCATTGCCAGATGTGGCCAGCGAGTACATCAAACATATCACTGCCAGAAGTGACCAGCAGATGCATCTGCCACATCATTGCTCATCAAGTGCATCTCTGCCACGTCATTGCCAGATGTGACCAGCGAGTGCATCTCTGTCACATCATTATCAGGTGTGGCCAGCGAGTACATCAATCATATCACTGCCAGATTTGACCAGCGAGGACATCAGTCATATCATTGCCAGATGTGACCAGCAAGTACGTCTCTGTCACATCATTGCTAGGTGTGACCAGCGAGTACATCAATCATACCATTGCCAAATGTGACCAGCGATTGCATCTTTTTCAAGTCACTGCCAGATGTGACCAGATAGTGCATCTTTGTCACATCATTGCCAGGTGTGACCGGCGAGTACATCAGTCATATCATTGCCAAATGTGACCAGTGAGTACATCAGTCATATCATTGCCAAATGTGACCAGCGAGTACATCAGCCATATCATTGCCAAATGTGACCAGCGAGTACATCAGTCATATCATTGCCAAATGTGACCAGCGAGTATACATCTATTGCCAGATGTGACCAGCGAGTATACATCTCTGTCACATCATTGCCAGATGTCACTAAGCGGAGCCCTTGCTGCTTCGTTATCCTTCGTTAACCGGATTGGAGATTAAGAACCATTGAGCGCCGGTCTTCCGGCTAATGCCTGAGGATTTCGAATTCATGATTATAATGGATTATGCGGACTCAAAGGGCACTGAGGCAGTCGGCGGGTGACCTCTTTGCCTAACTTTTATTATTAATCTGTTGAGGCTTTTGTTTCAGATTAGTTTTTGTATATTAACTTTTATTTTAATCTGTTGAGGCTTTTGTTTTAGATTTGGTTCTGCGTAACTTTTATTATTAATCTGTTGAGGCTTTTGTTTTGGATTTCGTTTTGCGTAACTTTTATTACTAATCTGTTTAGGCATTTGTTTTACGTTTGGTTTTGCGTAACTTTTTTTATTGATATGTTGAGGCTATTGTTTCAGATTAGTTTTTGCGTATGTTTTATAATCAGTTTGTTGAGGCTTTTGTTTCAGATTAGTTTCTGTGTAACTTATTATTATGTTGAGACTTGTGTTTCGGATTTATTTTCCTTGACTTTTATATTGAGACATTTGTTTTAGATTTTTTTTTATCTGGGTGATTTTGGGTAGTGTAACATAGTCATCTTGTGTGTTGTAATTTGAAACGGAAACTACAGCGAATGAGATCTGATATAAGTGTGTGGAAGGTGAACATAGTTGATCTTTTATATTCATTTCATAATTCCGGATCCATCTGCATAAAATATATTGGAATTTGAGTTACTACTTAAGTCTCCCAGCGTACAGACAGGCATTATTTCAGCTTACAATACCCAAAGTACCGAGATCATTAAGCCAAGAGCATAATGCTCATTTTTCCCGTTTGAACGCCTTATTTCACCCACCTACGACTGTTCTCTTTTATTTGTCGTTCTTGCATAATATGTGGTGCCTCAAAAATATCAAGAAGAATGTTCCACCTTCCTGGTACACTCTTCCATTCATATATTCACTCTTGCTCGTATTTGACTCTCTGCCATTGCAAGAACTTCCAAAATATATCTCCTGTTTA
>NC_089793.1:3970323-3977823 GCF_040412425.1 Macrobrachium rosenbergii | reverse complement strand
CAAATAACTTCGTCTCTGAGAGAATAACAAGCATTTTGCGTTGCCTCTTGCAGATTATTCTGAATGAATCAGCAACTTTATGAAAAAAACATAAATATTTATTAGATAAATTCCATAGTCACGGAAGCCTGCCGTTCGCTAATTAAAAGCCAATTTGACTGTCATGTAGTAATCTGGCTTCATAATTACACGCTCATGAACTAGAAAAAAATAGTACATTTATTTCCTGTCACTTTCACGACACATCATTATCAGCAGCTCGGGGGAAGAGAGAGAGAGGAAGAGAGAGGGGGGGAATTTTTTTGTGGTGAAAAGAGATAGGCAGCATCGAATGTGTATACCTTTATATATATATATATATATATATATATATATATATATATATATATATGTATATATATATATATATATATATATATATATTATATATATATATATATATACATATATATATATATATATATATATATATATATATATATATATATATATATATATATATATATATATATATATATATATATATATATATATATATATATATATATATATATATATATATATATATATATATATACTATACTTTCCCTTCTGCATGTCCATATCTCCTCAGCATTTGATTTTATTACTATGGCATATACATCAGGCAAATTTTACTCCTATATATGCTTTCAACGTCCACGCTTCATTACCGTAAAGGAGAGTAGAGTTGGTTCAGTATGTGTATAGTATATATATATATATATATATATATATATATATATATATATATATATATATATATATATATTTTTTTTTTTTTTTTTTTTTTTTTTGAACCTCTACCCTATCACTTCTGTCTGTCTGTCCGTCTGTGTTTCTTGACACTGATTTGTCTGTCTCTACTTCGATGATGATAATTATCTCTCTATCTATCTGTCTATCAATCTATCTATCTGTGTATCTAGCTGTCCGTCTATCTATCTGTCTATATATATATAATATTCACATATATGTGTGTGTGTTTTACATATAGATAGATAGATGACTATCCGCATCGAAGAGGCAGAGAGAGAGAAAAGAAAGTACTGACAGACAAATCATCGTCAAGAAACACAGACAGACAGACAGAAGGGTGGAGGGTCGTATCAGAGTGAGCCAACAGTCAATTTTACCCCCAGAAAAAAGCTAGTTATTTTTTTATTTTTACTTCAGGTCTTCAGTTTTTCTGCCCGCGCTAGTCCTTTCCAAGCCGGAGTTCAATTTTCCTATAATTGCGCGACACGTGGAAAGAAAGATTCCATCTCTCTCTCTCTCCCTCAGGTATCTTTGTGAAATATCTAACAAGCATATTCACTCGTGGAATGGCTTCGTCTCCCATTTTTATTGGGGTAGGCGAGATTTGCTTTCCGCATTGATGAGACATATCAGTACCTAGAAGCTTATCACCTTTATTACGTAAGAGGAGTCCCTGTGTCTTGGTCGTTGTGTTTATACACATATAGAAAATATAACTAATAATCTCCCTTATATTTTGATCATTCCGTTCTTTACTTCTTTCTAATGGACACGATGTTGTTTGGAAGCTTGAATTTCAAGTCAGCGGCCCCTGTGGTTTGTTCCATATGAATAAGGTTCATCTTCTGAATAATAATAATAATAATAATAATAATAATAATAATAATAATAATAATAATAATAATTATAATTACATGTCCTGGAGTGAATAGCATGTGGAAAGTCAAACTTTAGAAAAACGCTGGAACAATCCAGCATATTCTGAAATGGCGTCTTCTGTAGTGTCTTGTATCAGATTACGGGGTTCTTGGTTATTCTGAATTCTCTCGTTCAGTTGAAGTATATATCGGTTTGTTTGAAAGCGCCTTGTACTTGCACATATCAGTAATGCCTCTGATTTTATTATGGAATATGATTAAAAGCATTTAAACGTTTTTTTTAAGTGTTATGTATACGGATTTTCAATAAAAGACGATTCGGGCAGTTTGTGCATCGATGGTTATAAATAATGAATTGATTAAAGCAAGCTTACAGCATCTTCCTTTATTCAGCTATCTTGGAGAATAAGGTAGTTTTAGTTATGATATCATTATTACGCTCCCCTTGTGGTCATGATTTTATTATATATTGATAACTATTTTAATCTTGCCCTGAGTAAAGAGATATTTTTATGTTAATTCTATGAAGCCTTGATGTTTTAGATGTGCTTAGAACATCAGATATAATACGGACTGAAGACAAGTGAGAAAGATCATCTTATTCCTCAACGTCAGAAAAAAATGACGGATGATTTTTGGAAAGAGATGGCGATCGGTGCAAGACCAACTTTACACCCAGTTCATGAACGCGGGCGTTTGGTATTCCGCCCGGACGGCGCCCATTTTTCCAGCGGGATTTTCGGGGGGAGTTTTCCCTTAATCCGGCGCATTTTGACGAACTGCCCAGAAAAATCTCTCTTCGTCGCTCTCTGGGTTCTTAAAAATTCACGCTGATATGAATTTCAAACGCCATTTGACTCGTAATCCGAGATTTTATTTGCCAGTCATCAGGTAGAGCGGGTTGCTATGTCTATAAAGATGTGGGGGCGTTTGGTCGTTCCATTGAGGCTTTGTGCGTCAATATTTTATTTGTTTGTTCGTAAATATATTCATCTGTTTACTTGGGGCGGCCGTAAACATACTTTTCATAAAGTATATTCTCGGTAGAGCAATCGGTATATTTCTAGCTCCAAGAAAAAAAAGTGTATAAATATATTCAGCTATTATAAATTATGTTTTTTAGGCTTTTTCTGCTTCTTAGTTAAACAAGAAACCCATCTGAAGACGAAAGATAATTTATTTTCCTTTTATGCCAGTTTTTCATCAGTGAAGACAGTAAATAATTTCAATGTGGATAATACAGAAATCTGTTTACAAATCCATTATGTTATTTTAGATAGTGGAAAACTTGATGGTCGTGACACAGGCCCATTTTCTCACCATACCAATCAATCCAGTGCAAGATAAGTAATATTAGAACTTATATACTAGTATATTTACATATTTTAGGTCATGACCTCATAGGCTTTTCATTTTCTGAGCAGCAGTCAACACATTTTGCTATAAAAAGAAGAGTTGATGAATGTGGCGTGGGGACTGACTTCATAAAAACTCCCAGGGGAAGTTTTTAAATATGTTCACTGGAATCTAGAGTGAATTTAGGGAGCAGCTCTTTTGTGCCCATCTGCAACATTGTATCCCAGACGAAAATGAGCCACTTCTTTCATAAGGTCTTTCGAAATTGGACCAATTTTTCTTTAAGTGGCCGAAAGGAACGCCGAAGAGGTTTCGGACCACCAGTACTGCCAGTGACGTCGAACTTAGTGAACACGAAACACACATGGCCCACCATTTGTCTAAATGACTGAAATGAGCGCTCCAGTATATGGCTGGAAGCTGGAAGTGGGTGCGGTAGGGTAGGTTGGGTAGGTTACTATTCCTTCTACCCTTTTCCCTGAGGGTATCCATCCCACCCCACCCCCCTTCAACCAATATCCCAGCCCTTAACCCCTCCCCCTCTCCCCCAGACATCTTATCCCTTATGCAAATTTTCCAATCTATATGATCTCCCGGTCTCGTGTCTATGCAGATGCGCGGATGCCTCCCGTAGCTTATCAAGATTCTCTCTCTTTCTCTCTCTCTGGCGTAGCTCTGCTACTACTTCCTTGAAGAGGAGGGCCCAGGCCCTGAAGATGATGACGATGATGATGATGAAGGACCACCAGCAGGAGGAGGAGGAGGAGGGAGGGGAGGGGAAGAAAGGAGGGGGAAAGGTTGGAAGGGTGGGGAGATGATGATGATGATGAAGGACCACCAGGAGGAGGAGGAGGAGGCAGGGGAGGGGAGGGGGGAAGTTTGGAAGGGTGGAGGAAGCCGGGGATTAGAAAAAAAAAGATTGAGAGGTTGTTGTTGGTAAGAGGAGAAGAAGAGTGAGTGGGAGTATTTGAACGAGGAGGAAAGGCTGGGGGAGGATTGGGTGGGAATAAGGATGAGGAGAGGTTTGGATATATATATATATATATATATATATATATATATATATATATATATATATATATATATATATATATATATATATATATATATATATATATATGTGTGTGTGTGTGTGTGTGTGTGTGTGTGTGTGTGTAAATGACTAATATATATTTGTATACAGGAAATGACTGATATATATATATATATATATATATATATATATATATATATATATATATATGTATATATATATGTATATATATATATATATATATATATATATATATATATATATATATATATATATATAATTTCCTGTGGTACCATATATGTATATTATATACACATATGTACATCCACATTCTTTTATTCTGTGTTTATTTAATTTGTACTTCCTTTTAATCCTTAAATAGTCTTTCTGTTTTTCTCATTCATTTCACATATTCAATCTTTCTTATTTTTCTAGTTTTCTTTCAAAGCATTCTTCCATCTTTTTTTCTTACTCAGTTCTTGTTCACTTTGTCTATAGCTCTATTTCTCTCTCTTCTGCTTCCTGCTATTATCCTCCACCATTTCTTTGCCTGCCTTTTATTCTCTTCTTACTTCTTTTTACTCTGCAATATCTTCGAACTTTACTCTTCCGGATTCTATTTTCACGCACGTTCTCCATGTACGCTTCTTTTCATTATTATTGTTATTATTATTATTATTATTATTATTATTATTATTATTATTATTATTATTATTATTATTATTATTATTATTATTAGCAACTAAAACAACTTGGGTTATTGATGATCTGGTCGACTTGTGACGGTCTGGTGCACCAAAAATTAAAGATTCATTAAAATCTACATAAGCGATATTATACCTTTCACCTAGCATAAAAGTCATAGATACAAACAAGCAGAATGATGATATAGCATTCAACATTTCACCAGAGAATTACAAAGACCAAGTTAAATGGGGTCATCTCTAAAGCAATTACGCTGGCATTAACATTTATCGAAAGAGAATAACCGTCTCGCATCCTCATTTCAGCTAGCAAAATAATTTCCCGCCTGATGATGAAGGAATTCCACATTCAAAGAGAGAGAGAGAGAGAGAGAGAGAGAGAGAGAGAGAGAAAGGAATTATTCACTGGAGAAATAAGGCGCCGTATCATACGAGTGACTGAACACATTAATGACCTGGATGGGGAAAATAATTCTCCCCTTATATCATTTCAACTTTTTATCTGCATATCAGGATACGGGCTTCTTCTCTGCTACAGAAAATGCTCGCTTATCGCCTGCCGCCACTTGGTTGAGGTGGGGCTGCGAGGGGTGTACCATTTTGAATTGTGTGTTTCTTCTCTGATATATACTGTTATACACACACACACACACACACACACACATATATATATATATATATATATATATATATATATATATATATATATATATATATATATATATATATATAGAGAGAGAGAGAGAGAGAGAGAGAGAGAGAGAGAGAGAGAGAGAGAGAGAGAGAGAGAGAGAAATACATAAAATGTTTGGCTGAAACAATATTCTATTGCGTATCAAGCGTGCGAGCTGTAATTCAGGAATCTATTTCATATTTCTAATTACGAAATTATTTGCAGTAGGTGACGGATTAATATAATTCCAAGAGATTTTTATAATTTCACTAATGCTTGAATTTATTGAAACGATTAAACGTCACAAAAACAATAAATTCCCCCCCCCCCCACCTTTTTTTTTGTTCGAGTTGTTGCGCAAGTATTGCATTGAAAAATGTTTTTCGTGTTAAAATGATAATGAGAAAAATCTCAACCAAAAAAATATATCAGAACATGAAAGATTGTTTCAGATTTTTTAAAGATCTTAGAAGAACTATTTTTTGGTTCGATGTAAGGCTAATATATTTCTTTGGTGTTTCCGTTTCGAAATGATAATAAGAGAAGCCGCGATGAAAAATATGAGAATAATAACCATTGTTTACATTTTAGAAAGATCTTAAAGAAAGAGCAACTTTGTTGTAGAATGTATAAGTTTTAGTAAGATCTTAAGAAGCAACTTTGTTGTAGAATGTATAAATTTTAGTAAGTTCTTAAGAAGCAACTTTGTTGTAGAATGTATAAATTTTAGGAAGATCTTAAAGAGCAACTATGTTGTAGAATGTATAAATTTTAGGAAGATTTTATGAAGCAACTTTGTTGTAGAATGTATAAATTTTAGGAATATCTAATGAAGCAACTATGTTGTAGAATGTATAAATTTGAGTAAGATCTTATGAAGCAACTTTGTTGTAAAATGCAAAAATTTTAGTCAGAAAATTAAGAAGCAACTTTGTTGTAGAATGTACGTTGTAGAATGTACAAATTGCAGGAAGATCTTAAAGAGCAACTATGTTGTAGAACGTACCAATTTTAGGAAGACCTTAAAAAGCAACTATGTTGTAGAATGTATAAATTTTAGGAAGATCTTATGAAGCAACTTTGTTGTAGAATGCCTAATATTTAATAAGATCTTATGAAGCAACTTTGTTGTAGAATGCATGAATTTTAGAGATCTTATGAAGCAACTATGTTGTAGAACGCATAAACTTTAGGATGATCTTATGAAGCAACATTGTTGTAGAATGTACGAGAACGTGTTGACGCAGACACCGTCGCTATGTCCACATCACTGAGAAATACGAGAAAGCCGAGATATTAGGGACACAGCATTATAGCTATGTTCCCCCTTTCAATGGTAGAGGTAGGGGGGGGGAGAGTGTTCCTTTCATTGGGAGAGGGCCTAATGGGATAGGATGGGCCCCGAAGGTATTTGGAGGAGTCCCGGTGTGTGTGTGTTTAGCATATCCTTAGGATCCTACGGAAACCTTCGCCCTGATGAGGATCGCGCCAAAGTCACGTCGTTTCCTCGTCCGCACATCTCTCTCTCTCTCTCTCTCTCTCTCTCTCTCTCTCTCTCTCTCTCTCGTCCGCCTCTCATCCGCCTCTCCCCCATGTCGTTTCCCCCACACTCTCTCTCTCTCTCTCTCTCTCTCTCTCTCTCTCTCTCTCTCTCTCTCTCTCAGGAAACTTCTCATTCTCTGCAAAATTGTTTGGGTAAAGATGTTATGATTAAACTTTCATTTTCCTTCTTAGATTTTAATTTCGTCGCTGGTCATGTTTCTGTTTTGTCGTGCTTAAGGTGGACAAGTTTGTAAGGGTAGCAACTTCATCCCAAGATACTTATTGAGAATCTGATTAATATATATATATATATATATATATATATATATATATATGTGTGTGTGTGTGTCTGTGTTGTATATATACTATATATACTATATTATATATATATATATATATATATATATATATATATATATATATATATATATATATATATATATATATATATCAATGGACACGCATTTTTATATTATTACGCATATTCATTTTCATCCTCTTCATTGTAATTCTCTCATCGTTTCCTCTCATCATGCC